>NW_006785037.1:1166497-1170213 GCF_000442215.2 Lipotes vexillifer
TCCCCAAAAGAAGAGATCCCAAAACTCATCTAGTTACCACTTCATGCTCTAAAGTACAGAACTTCAGGTCCAGATATGACTCATCACCTAGCAACCTATGGAAATATTAGAAATATAACTACCCCAACATATTCAATATTTCAATACTTAAGGGGAAACAGAAAACTACAAGAGTTCTTATTTGAAAATGGAAAACCAACCTCCAGCCACCACTCTCTAACAGGTACCTATCCTGCTGGAAGAAAGAGCAAACATCCTGCCCTCACGGCAGAATCCTTTTGCACTGTCAACTCCATGGACTAGTAACCAAAAGCCAGAGATCTGGCAGGGTCATGATACCCTAGCCCAGTGGCTTTTCCTCTTTGCCACAGACTTTGATGGTATGCTCTTCCCCCTAGTCCTAGGTTTAACTGTATTCCTCCAGCTTCTGTTCCTAAATGTGACCCAGCATCCCAGGATTCAAAATCTTTCTCTGGACTACATCCAGGGGTTGTCTCTTAGTGGTGGAATGACTCTTACCTTTATCGAGCAGAGAAGGAACAGAAGGCGGTGTCTGGGTGAGGTCCAGCGGTCACCATTCTACCCTTGCCAGTCTTACCTTGCACTGCACTTCCTATCACTAACTTTAGCTTCAGGTTCAAGTAGAGAATACCATACTTAGACTTCTCCAAATGCACATGGTTATCTGACTCTTGGGTATCTCGGAATGCTGGTTATAGGCAGAAAGGGCCTCTCAGCAAATCTATATGCCATTGCCCTTCTGCTTGCTGTTTAGACTAGAGCCTGCATTTTTAACAGGTTTATTATCCATACCATATTATTCACCCATTTAAAATGTAAAATTAATAGCTTTTAGTATATTCAAATAGTTGCACATCCATCACTGTAATCAATTTTGGAACATTTTCATTACTCCAGAAAGGAGCCCCATTCCCTCATCTCCCAGTCTTCCCATCCCTACCAGTCCCTGGAAACGACTAATCTACTTTCTGCCTCTGTAGATTTCCTTCTTCTGGACATTTCATATACATGGAATCATACACTATGTGGTCTTCTGTGACTGCCTTCTTTCACTGAGCATAATGTTTTCAAGGTTCATCCATATTTGTAGCATGTATTAGTACTTAATTTCATTTTATTGCTGAATAATATTCCACTGGAATAATATTCCACTACATATACAGCATCTTGTTTATCCATTCATCAGTTGATGGACTTTTGGGTTGTTTCCACTTCTTGGCTATTAAGAATAATGTTGCTATAAACATTCTTGTACAAGTTTTTATGTGAACATATGTTTTCATTTCTTTCAGAGTATCTAGGAATGGAATTGCTGGAGCATATGCTAACTCTTTTTAACTGTTTGATGAGCCTATTTTTTCTTGATATTATAAAAAACATCAAAAAGTCATTAACTCCAATATCGTGACGTTTTCTACAAGCCACTAAAGCATTAGTCACAGGAGGCATGTGATCAGATTTCCAAAATACAACAGGTGACAGTCTAATTTGTGTCTACCCTATAACCTAGATGTTCAGTTCTCAGGTGGGAACAGAAGAATTCTTGGGACTTCCCTGGCGGCACAGGGGTTAAGAATCCACCTGCCAACGCAGGGGACATGGCTTCGAGCCCTGGTCTGGGAAGATCCCACGTGCCGTGGAGCAACTAAGCCCGTGCACCACAACTACTGAGCCTGAGCTCTAGAGCCTGCGAGCCTCAACTACTGAGCCCATGTGCCACAGATACTGAAGCCCGTGCACCTAGAGCCCGTGTTCCGCAACAAGAGAAGCCACCGCAATGAGAAGGCCCCGCACCACAATGAAGAGTAGCCCCTGTTCACCGCAACTAGAGAAAGCCTGTGTGCAGCAACGAAGACCTAACGCAGCCAAAAATAAGTAAATAAATATATTTATTAAAAAAAAATTCTCATTACCACTTACCACCCCTCAACTCAGACAATTCTATATTTTAGGGCCTTGACACTTGTTATATTCCACTTCCAATATTTATCTTATAATTGCAAGTGAACAAAAAGTAAGGTCTCACCTAATTGTGAGTTTGATTGTGAGATCTGACTTCAGATACAGCTGGATGCAATGGTTCAAAACTGTAAGTCAGATGCTGTCTCTCTACTTTTCAGCAAGCTTTCTTCTACTTTGGCCTAATTCTCAGTTGGGCTTGCTCCACTTGACAGCAGAAGTGCCCCCCCACCGGAAGCTCATGATTTGAGATTCCAAAAGGGATCGATATTAGTCCCTTCAAAAGAATGTTAAATGGCCCTGCTTGCCAGGGTGGAGATTCCTTCCTGGTTCAGTTTCCGGGTCCAAGGTCTCAAGTCAGCTTGAGTTACATGTCCGTTCCTACGGCAGGGATGTTGCAGTCAAATGATTAATATCCGCACTAGGTATGGGACAAGAGGTTTCTAAGAGAAAATATATACCTGGAAAAAAAATAGAAACAATACCTATTATACTCAATTTCCTCATTTTCATTTTGATCTATCAATTTTCTTTGTGTTCTGTGAAGTATTTATTTTTCAAATTTTCCCCATACATCACTTATTCAGTTTTCTGAAAGGTTAAGTCTGTAATTAGCCTCCCACACTTTTGGTTTCTATTTCATTTTTAGAATATCATTTATTTAAAAAAATATTTACTATGGGTCTATTCTTCCCTGGATATTATGCTAGTGTAAGGACCCTGTGTTCAGAAAGATATTGCCTAGTAAGGAGGATGCAAATAAATGGAAACTTACAATACAGTGATATGATTAAGGTAAGCACAGTCGTCCAACTCAGCCAGGAGGATTCAGAGGTTTCTTCAAAGAGACAGCATCTTTAAAGAATGAGCCCTCATTAGATGGGGAGTGGGGACCAAAAAAACAGGAAGGGAATTTCAGGTCAAGACATAGTATGTGCAAAGGCACAAAGATGTAAAAGGGCACGCCTGAGAGAGGAACACTGATTAATTCCATGTGACTGGTACAGACAGAGCAAGGTGAGTGGCAACAACACAGCTGATGGTGGACTTCCCTGGTGGTCCAGTGGTTATGAGTCCACCTTCCAATGCAGGGGACACGGGTTTGACTTCCAGTCAGGGAACTAAGATCCCACATGCGGCGGGGCAACTATGCCCACACGCTCTAGAGGCCGCGCACCCACAGCTGGAGAGCCCACGTGGGGCAACTACTGAACCCACATGCTCTGGAGCCTGCGCACCACAGCTAGAGAGAAGCCCGCGCGCGGCAACGAAGAGTGTGCACCCTGCAAGGGAAGATCCCGTGCGCTGCATCGGAAGATCCTGCATTCCGCAACAAAGATCCCGTGTGCCACAGCTAGGACCTGACGCAGCCAAATGAATGAATGAATGAACAAATAAATATTTTTTTGAAAAAAACAACATGGCTGATGGGGTTCACAGGGCCAGGTCATAAATAACACTGCAGCTGTGTGCCTGGGGGGTTGGACTTTATCCTGGGGGAAACGTTTAAATAGGAGAGTGTCATGATAATAGTTACATTTTAGAAGGGCAATTCTAATGGTAAGGTAGAGAGGGTCCTTCAGAAAACAAGACTATTCAAGAGGTTACTGCAGGGCTTCCAGGGTGGCGCAGTGGTTGAGAGTCCACCAGCCGATGCAGGGGACGCGGGTTCGTGCCCCGGTCCGGGAGGATCCCACATGCAGCAGAGCGGCTGGGGCCCCGGGGCCCGGGCGCCG
>NW_006785037.1:1170277-1210847 GCF_000442215.2 Lipotes vexillifer
AAAAAAAAAAAAAAAAAAAGAGGTTACTGCTGTCACAATAGTGAAAGCTGGTGAGGGTCCCAATTAGGGTCATGTGGCAGGTGTGTTACCTTCACGTGTTCAGCTCCTTCTCGTGATTAAGGCAGAAACTCAGCTGATGACTGCACAGAGATTTTCTCAGCCCTTCTGGGAAGTGATCTCCATATGGCTAAATCCTCCGCATCTTTAGAGGAGGCTCTGGTGTTACCTTTTCAAAGAAGCTTTCACTGGCCACCTTATCTAAGGAAGCAATACCCCAAACACACGTACCTACTCAAATGCAACTTCCATGAGGGCAAGTACCTCATCCATCTTATTGACAGATCTGCAGTACAAATAGTAGAAACTTAAGAACATTTGTTGAGTAGATGAACATTGAATGAACAAAAGCCATTCTCATACTCAGGCAATGTGCAGAAGCCCCTCAGGGCCAGGTCACTGGGGAGAAAGGCTCTTGTGCTGAGGTCGTGGTGGAAAGGACAGAAGTCAGAGTCAGAGGGGTCTTCAAGGATGAATTTTCTCTGGACCCTTTATCTTGTCTTCCATGTCACAACTGCTCTACTAGCCTCAAGTGTGTTCATTCATTGTTTAATTTAATCCCAAACAAACAATTAGCTCTAAAGGGTATGAAAAGCTATTTTTTTTTTTTTTTTTTGCTGTACGCGGGCCTCTCACTGTTATGGCCTCTCCCGTTGCGGAGCACAGGCTCCGGACGCACAGGCTCGGCGGCCACGGCTCACGCGCCCGGCCTCTCCGCGGCATGTGGGATCTTCCCGGACCGGGGCACGAACCTGCGTCCCCTGCATCGGCAGGCGGACTCTCAACCACTGCGCCACCAGGGAAGCCCTGAAAAACTATTTCTGTCAAAAGCTATCTTCCTCAGCCACACGGGAGAATCTGTCTGCAGAATGAAGCAACATAGGGGGAAAAGAAGAAGAGGAGGAAAAGGAGGAAGGAGGAAAAGGCAGAGCCAAGAGATGGAAAGAACAAGAGAGTTACAGCATCCAGCAACATCTCATCCCTCAGACTTTGCATTTATGTGAGACCACAAGGTACCTTTGGAGGTAAGCTCATTTATGTTGGTTTTTTGGACTTTCAACTGAAAGAGTCCTGACTCAGTAAATAACAAATCGAATCATCTCTCTGTCTCTCTACCTATCTATTAATATGTTCCTTACTTTAAGGAAGTTCACAAATTCACTTGTATGATTCTTTTCTTCATCTTTTTCTATTCTTCTAGGACTTCTCGTCTTTTCCTTCAGATTTTAAAAGAGCCAGAGGGTGGAAAAAACTTTGTAGGGGTGATTCTCACAGTTTATTTTTGTTGTGTTTCTCTCAAATCTCCTTACATGTTTATGTTAGATACTACTGTGGGTCTCATGTTATCCACAGAATCTTAAAAGGGATTATTAGCATAGCTGTGGCTTTCTCCCTTTAAAATAAACCCCATCTGACTTGGAATTTGTATTCCTCAAGGGAGCGTCTTTTTCCAGATACACAATACTAAATATTTTAATCAAATATGTGATCAAAAATATTTTCCATTTTACTTCTTTTATTTATTTAATGGACTCATGTTACCCATGTTTTTTGGAAGAGAATTAATTTGGAATAAAGGCTCAGCTTTTATATTCCAAAATATGAGAAAATAATTTCTTGTCTCTGGGACATATAAAATGTCAGTCTAATTGTGCATTGTTTGGTATAGTCATGGGTAGTTCAGGAATGGATTTTAAATTATATATACTAATACTAAATTAAATTAATTGTTCTCTTTGGGAAATCTCTGTCATAGCTAAGGGGTTGGGTTTTAGGGTGTGTCCTGAGCAGGTTATGTGGATCCTTTTAGAATTCTCCCGTTATTTCAGTTCTCTTCTTTCATTCCCCAGTCTGGTCAGATAGTCCCACATGTCAACATCTTTGAATCCCAGGGCAGCAAGCTTAGGAGGTGGTTTCTGCCTTTCACCACGAGTACAGAAAAGCTCCTGGGTTGAAGCAGAGGTGAATTCATTACCAGGCATTAGGCTCTGTTCTCACAGCTAGTCTCTGATCTTTCTGCCTAAGCCTTAGTCCGCCTTTTTTCTATTTCTGTTTTCCTTTCCCAGATTTGCATACCTCTTGGTTCTTACCCTCCTTCTGGGGTCTGATCTCCCACTAGCTCTGTTTCATGGCGGGTTCTGACTTTCCAGCTAATGCACATTCTGGCTTCTATTGATTCACAGTTTGCTGACCCCTGACTGATTTTTATTTCTTCCAAGTTTTGCAGCCAGACACACTTATTTGTGTGTAGGCATAATCCTGGTGCCGATTTATCACATCAGCTGCCAATGCTTAAAGACAATCAAGTGGGGAGATGCAGAAAGAGAATCAGGAACCAGAGAAAAATACAAGCTACCAAAACTGACTCAAGAAGAAGTAGAATATTAGAATAGAGCTATAACAAGTAAGGAAATTGAGTCAGTAATCAAATATATATATTATATATATATAATATATACATATATAATATATATATATAATATATTATATATATATTATATATATATATCCACAAAGAAGAAACCAGGCCCAGATGGCTTTCCCAAAGAATTCTACCAAGCATCCAATGAAGACTAACTATCAATTCTTACAAACTCTTCCAAAAAAACAGAAGAGGAGAGAACACTTCCCAAATTATTCTGTGAGGATAATTTTACCCAGATACCAAAATCTAAAAACACAACACAAGAAAACCACAGAACAATATTTCTTATGAATATGGATAAAAAGGGGCAATAAAAAGAGATTAAAAAAATCTAGATTGGAAAGGAAAAAATAAAACTATATCCACGAATGACATAATCTTGCATATAGAAAATCCTAAGGAATCCACTTAAAAAACTATTAGAACTAATAAATGAGTTCATTAAGGTTGCAGGATACAAGATCAATATATAAAAATCAATTATATTTCTATACTTGTAAAGATCAATCTGAAAATGAAATCTAAAAAACAATCCAATTCATAATAGCATCAAAAAGAATAACATACTTAGGAATAAGTTTAACAAAAGAAGTACAAACCTAATACTCTGAAAACTGAAAGTATTCTTAAAAGAAATTAAAGCTCTAAATAAATGGAAAAACATTGACGGATCAGAAAATTTAGCATTGTTAAGATGTCAATAATCCCCAAACTGGTCTATAGATTTTATGCTATTCCCATCAGAATTCCAGATGACTTCTTTGTACAAATTGACAAGCTGATTCTAAAATTCATGTGGAATTGCCAGGGACACAGAATAGCCAAACCAATTCTGAAAAGGAAAAATAAAGTAGGAAGACTCACATTCTTAATTTCCAAACTTACTACAAAGCAACAGTAATCCACACTACAATGCCACATTGAGATGTGGTATGGGCTCAAGGATAAATATATAGATCCATGGGATAAAGTTGAGAGCCTGGAAATAAATGCATACATCTATGGTCGACTGATTTTTGACAAGGGTACCAAGACCATTCAATGGGGAAAGAATGGTCTTTTCAATAAATAGTGCTGGGACAACTGGCTAGCCACATTCAAAAGAATGAAGTGCACCCTTCACACCATATACAAAAATTAAGTCAAGATGGATCAGAGACACAAATGAAAGAGCAAGAACTATAAATTCTTAAAACAAATTTATGGGCATGTCTTCATGGCCTCAAATTTGGCCATGCTTTCTCAGATATGACACCCAAAAGCAAGAGCAACAAAATAAAAAATTGGTAAAGCTGCACACCATCAAAATTAAAACTCTTGTGCTAAGGGACTTGTATCTAGAACATATAAAGAACCCTTACAACTCAATAATTTTTAAAAACTCAGTTAAAATTGGACAACGGATCTGAATATACATTTATACAAAGAAGAGATACAAATGGCCAATAAGCACATAAACAGATAATTGACAGCATTAGTTATCAGGGATATACAAATTAAAGCCATGAGGGGATATCACTTCACACCCACTAGGATGGCTAGAATCAAAAAGTCAAATAACAAAAGGTTTTGGCGAGGACATGGAAAAATTAGAACACTTATACACTGCTAGTGGGAATATAATATGATGCAGCCACTTTGGAAAATAGTCTGGCAGTTCTTCAAATGGTTAAATATGGGATTACAATATGATGCAGCAATAATCCCACTCCTAAGTATATGCCCAAGAGAAATGAAAACATATGTCAGAACAGAAACTTGTACACAAATGTTTAGAGCAGCATTATTCATAATGGGCAAAAGGTGGAGACAACACAAATGTCCATAAACTGATGAGTGGATAAATAAAATGTGGTATATCCATGGAATGGAATATTTTTTGGCCATAGGAACAAAGTCCTGATACTCTTCTATAACATGGCCGAACCTTAAAAACATTATGCTAAATGAAAGAAATCAGTCACAAAAGACCACATACCATGTGACTCCATTTATATGAAAGTCCAGAATAGAGAAATCTATAGAAACAAAAAATCAAGTAGTGGTTGCTTAAGGCGTGAGGTGTGGGTGGGGATGGAGAGTGGGGTGGGGTGATAGCCAAAGAATTGGAGTTTCTTCTTGAGGGGATGGCTGCACATATCTGTGAATGTACTAAAAACCATGGAATTGCACACTTTAAAGGGTGAATTGCATGGTGTGTAAATTATATCTCAATAAAGCTGTTAAAGGAAACATACAAACAATAAGCCAAATCCATTCAAGGGGTGTATTTGATGACTTTTCAAAACATTAGAAAGCTCTGAACATCTAGTACAGATTCCTGAAGGTTTAGTTTCAAGCATCTGTTCATTTTGCAATTAATGATGATGAACTGGGAGATTGGGATTGACATATATACACTAATATGTATAAAATGGATAACTGATAAGAACCTGCTATATAAAAAAATAAATAAAATTCAAAACAGAGAAGCAATTAATGAAGGCTAAAGGAGCATTCTCAGAAATTGTTACTTGGGAGCTTAGAATTTCTACTTGTGACTCTAAGCACAAGTACAGCACCTGTTATGTCTTTCAAAGGAGGATTTATTTGTCTTATTAACAAATCAAGAGTACTGAGTTTCTATCAAAGAGAGCAGAATAAAGAAAAAACATTAAATGTTTTATTTGCTCCGATTTTTAGAGAAATATGCTAGAGAATAATAGGTGGATTTAAATTTCTTTAAGAGTTACTAGCACTTCAAGTTCTTCAAAAAGGAATCATACATTAAAGTCCATTTAAAACTTGTAAAAGTGATATCAGTAACCATAAAGTAGAGTCTGAATGAGTATTTCAAGTTAAAATTCATTACTAGACCAACTACTGGCTATACACAATGAAACTAAATACAGAGTAAAAGAGTTAGGGATAAAAGGAAAAAAATAAATAAAGTCTGAGGAAGGAGCTGTAACAGTATCTGGACGGGGAGATGACAGAATTAATTAGGAGACAAAACTAGGAAGAAGAGTAAACAAAAAATAAAACATGTGAAATAATTAAATGGATGCTGGAAATATGATTATTTTGATCAGATCATTTTTTACTAATTTTCTCACATGTTTACCGATGGCTGAATGTGCACATAGACAATAATTCTTTATCACATAATAAAATAGTTTTTAAAAATAGTAAAGTAGGTCTGGTGATTTTTTTTTTAAAATGCTCTCTTGTACCTGCTTCCCGTGTTAGCAAAGAAAGGCTGAAAATTGAGGTTCCAGACTTAATCATTATTTGCCCAGTCTGAAGTAATAGTGGGAGGGAATCAAGCCTATGAAAGGGAGATATATACACATTAGTGGAAATGTGAATGAAAAATAGGATTACTGAATATTTGTCAATTAGAGAAAAGCCAACTTGATTTCTGCAAGAAGAAATCATGCTTGACTAATCTATAAAATTCTTTCAGGAAAAAAAAATAAACATGTGGAGAAAGGGGAAATCATGCATGTATTTTATTCATGGAAAAATCTTTGAAATTTTTTCACAACAATAGTTGTTTTTTAATTGAGTCACCTTAGGATTAGGCAGAGGGTTTTATTATGGATAAAGAATTAGTATCAAACAGTATTAAATGGAAAAATGTAAACTGTGGAATTTCCCAAGGAATCAATCCTAGACCAATCTAATTTAACGGTTTGTTATGTTTTGGAAAAGAGAGTACACAGTAAAATCTCTAAATTTGAAAATGATACTAAATTTTTACAGGGGATGATATGCCAAAATGACAGGAATAAACTATACAAAGTAAAAATGACAGATGAATTTTGGCCTAAGTATAAGTTAAAAAACACATCAGTGGGAAAATAACCCAAGCTCTGGTTATAGATGGATTATGATTTTTAAGTCACAACGGAGCACAAGGCACTAGGCATCACTGAGGCTGTTCTTTAAAGATATCTTGATGTGCTGTTGAGGTTCAAAAGGTCAATACAAGGTTATTGGAAACAAGACAACTGACATTGTTGATTATTCTGTGAGAAAACTGCTGTCCCGACTATTCTCAGCACATTTGGTTCTGAGACCCAGAAGCATGAATAGAAGGAGGTGGCCATGCAGAATGTGCTTTTCTACCCTGTGCAATGATTATCACATGGCATGAACATGCATGCTTACCCATAACGACAGAATGCCAGGTTGTTTGCGTCATTGGTAAGAACCCAAATGGCATTTCTTGGGCTCTTTTAGACATCAGAAAATGGAAGGAGTGACTCAGACATTTACTAAGAAACTACAATGTGAAAAGCACTTTCATTGGTGCTAGGGAAGATGCACAGATAAATTCCACAGGGTCCCTTCCTATTTGAGCTCCAAGTCTAGATAGAAAAATAAGGCCATTGCAATACAAAGGAGAGAGCAATTATGTTATATGAAAGGTATGGATGTGGGTGATCAGAAGGAGAAACCAAACACATTCATTTATTGTTCATTCAACTAACATTTATTGAGTACTACTCTTCATTCATGTATAACATCAATATTTATTTACTGTTTACTAGATGCTAGCTATCCTTTAGGTGCTAAGGACACAGCAGTGAACAAGACAAGGAGTTAAGATAGATTTTTGCTTGTTTGTTTTAAAGGATTAAGATCAACCTGATAACATCAGGTAGACAGTGTTATGAAGAAAACAGAACAAGAAATTCCCTGGCGGTCCAGTGGTTAGGACTCCGAGCTTTCACTTCCAAGGGCCCGTGTTCAATGCCTGGTCAGGGAACTAAGATCCTGCAAGCTGAATGTGATGGAGTGACTGGAGGTTGGAGGCTACTTTACATGGGATATCAGAAAAAGTCTCTCGGAGAGCTGGCATCTGACCTGACACCTGTTGATGAGAAGGAGTCTGCCTCGTGAAGATGTTCAGGAAGAGTCCTCTAGGTAAAAGAAATAGCAAGTACAAAGGTCCAGAGGTGAGAAGGAGCTTGGTGTGTTTGAGAAACAGAAGAAAGACCAGGGGTAGCTGAGTGAGCCTAGAAAAGTTAGACAGACAAGGCTGGAGGAAGACCTGGTTCTTCCCTTTGAGCATCCCTCAAGCCCAAGAGAAGAAAGAGAACATGTAGGCAATTACATGGGAAGGTGGGGAGCGCACAGGCATATGAGAGAAATTAATTTTTCTTTAAAGGTGAAACAGGCATTCAAGATGATAGGTTTTGAATTATATTTTCAGAAAGAGCTAGGAACAGAAAACTGAGAAAGAAGGACTGTGGACAAGGATAGTCCCAAAACACAAAAGTCCAGACCTTGGGCTAAGATCAAACTATACTGCAGGGATAGAAGCAGCAAGGGTGGGCAATGGAGGTACTGTCCAGGGCTGGAATGCTAAGCTTCTTAATCCAGAAGGATTTGAGTGATTCCTGAAACATCAATCAACCCACCCTCTTTTCCACCAGAAACCTCTCAGAACTCACTGAGGTCTCAGAGTTACATTCACTTAACTTAAGCTTTTGCCCAATTAAAATGCAAAGATACTTTATAGTTAATTATCTTGCAGGGTATCATTAGTGCTTCATTTATTTGGGCATTTAATCTTGAAGAAGTTGAAGCACTCCTTCAAGAGGTTGAAGAAGGAATGGCAACACCTTGGTATGAATTTGTGCAGATAATTATAGCTCTTCCATCTTTATAATGAAGCAGGACATAGTAATGAGACACTTGCAACTTTGGGATCAAAACAAATTGATAGTTTTACGGAGACAGCAGAGAGGGCCATGTGAACCTAGGTTCAAAGTCTGTGGACTAGCTTCCCTGTGGGACCCGAGAAAAATTACTTAACTATTTGGAGTCCCAGTTGCCTTATCTGAAAGAATGCCAGCCCGAGAGATTTAACTGGATACGTTAAGTGAAAGTGTCTGCTGGACTCAAATATTCAATGGTCTATCCCACTCAAGCCTGTGGCCCAAATTCCGGGTCGTGGCTGGGGGTTCCAGGAGGCCCAGTCTGGGTGGGGCACAGGGAATCCACAGACCCTGAGGAGAAACAGGGGATCAAGGCGGGGTCACTAGGAGAATCTAGTCCTTCTTACTATGCAAATGAGAGAAGATAGGCAAAAAAAGGAAATTTAACTTTATGCCTAAAAGGATTTGAGTAGAAAAACTGTGGAATCCCTAGAGTTATGATTTTCTCCCTTCTTAATGCAGGAAGCTAACACAGACATTGGTTTCAACAGTGTTAAAATAAAATAAGGTTAAAATCATTTATTGCCAGGAATTTGATAACGAAATCCAAACATAAGAACCACTAACTCCACTCGTCAGAATTTAAATCAGGTTAACCTCAAAGCAATCCACAGTACATCCACAGCAGGAAACCATTTACACTGCCTGACCTGGGATTCTAGGAAACAAACTTTAACTGTGTAACTTCCTAGGCCTCTTTAATACCACATTAGTCCTGGCAATTGTTTCTTGCCAGGAAAATGGGTTTTTAAATGGGTTCCCATTTGGATATAGTTCAATGTCAGACTGAACAGGGCTTTTTGCAGGCATTGGAATGCTCAAATGTCACCAGTTACAGTCAATGCAATTTCAGCTCACGAGATTTTATTTAATACAATTATTTAAAGAAACAAGAAGGCTGAAATAAGGATACTGGTATCAGAGGGACTGCAAAATCCATTGAAATGGCATCTACTGAAGCAGAAACAAGGTGACCTATGTTAGGCTCTTAGTTCTATTATTATTAAGCTAAATGTAGGACTTAATTGGATGAAGTGACATATGTCTAATATTTTTCATTCTTATGTACACGGAACAGATTCAAACCAGCCTAGCATAGATTCAGGTACTCATCCTGTGGCTTGGCCAATTTAGTTTGAGGCAAGGAGGCACTCCAAACATACCACACTCCTTGGAAATATGTTGAGTGGTATTGATGATGGCCAGAGCTGCAGAGGGTGTCAAATGCATTTGAAAGTGAGCAGAGCCCAGGCCCGCTGCCCCCTGGGTGGGGACACACTTGATTTTAGGTGGGTGTGTTCCTTTTTGTGCTGTGCACAGTAAGTCCCCAGTGAAGGATCTCCCCCCACACAGAGCACGTCAAGATAATGTGAAGGATGCTGGAGTTGCAGCTCTTGTCTTTGTGAAAATAGTCAGAATGGTGTTGGCATTATTAGCAGCATTTGCCTTCGCTTTTTATTCTCTTTGTTTAATTTCCTTTTAGGAGGGGCAGTACCACATTGAGGTGAAAGGCAGACTCTCAGCTAGTTTCCTTGGTTTTGAATGCTGGCTCTACCACTTGCTAAATAGGTGACACTGGGCAAGTCACCTAACCACCCTATGCCTCAGTTTCCCCATATATATAATGGAGATAACAGTAGCGCCCACCTCAAAGATTTGCTGTGAGGAGTTCATAAAATATAAATGTTTAGAGCAGGCCCAGCTCTAAATCAATAAATAATCAATTAGTAATCAATAAAGTTAGCTATTATTATGTTTCTGTATGGGTGATTAGAACAATAAAACATGCTTACTATGAAACAGTTAGTACACAAATTTTTTTAAAAAATGAAAACCACCCATATTCCCACTCTTCAGAGGCAATCTAAATATTTTGGGAAGGAAGTACAAGATACTTTACATGTCTAGAAATGTCCAGATTCTATATTTCCATTTGAATGAAAGGTTTTCTGGTATTAAAAGCTAGGTTGAAAATAATTTTCCCTCAGAATTTTGAAAGCATAGCTCTATTATCTATAGCTTGCAATGTCAACCTGGTTCCCTCACAATAAGTTCAACAGTAAGAAAGTCTTATGTTCAAAGATGTGGAACATCTTGGCAAATGTTAAATGATATCGATTAAAGCTGAATAAAAGATTATTTCACAACTCAGAAATCCCTCTCTTAGGTGTACATTCAACAGAAATGCATAAATATGTTCAGCTAAAAGTCATTCTCATGCAACACTACTCATAATAGCCCCCAAATGAAAACTACCTAAGTGCCCATTAACAGTTGAATGGATAAATAAATTGTGGGATAAAACTCTACGCAGTGATGAGAATGGACAAACTATAACTCAACAACATGAATGAATCTCACAAATATAATGTTGAGCAAAAGAAGACAGGCACTAATGAGTAGGCCCTGGTTAATTCCATTTATATAAAGAATAAAACACATGCAAAATAATCTATGTTCTTAGAAGTCAGGACAGTGGTTACTTTTGGAGGGATAATGACTTAGGGCAGGAAACATGGGGGAGGCTTCTGAGATGCTAGTAATTTTCTGTTTCTTACTTTGGAAGATGGCTATAATTTGTGGAAATTCATTGAAGCATGTACGATATGTACATTTCTGCATATATATAATTCAATAGTTTTCTTCTTAAATTATGAAGCTCTGATGGTAAAGTTCCAAGCATCAGCCACTAGATGAAGGATTGGTGGAATAGCAATTAAATAAATATTAGGAGGTTGTTGCCTCTCCTAGGAATGAGATCAGTCCCGTATATAACAGGGCTGAAGCTAATTTATTGAGGAAAAGCTTGACTAAGCGAATTTGCTTTGAAGGGTAACCAGGAACTCAAGATGACAGTAGATATTTTTTCACAAAGTGAGAAACATCTATATGAAATCAAGTAGTCGTATAAATCCAGTAGAGAGTCCCCATGCCCAGTGCAGAGTAGCTAACATTTCAGGAACTCCAAAGAAGGAATTTTATATATGCTATCTCTTTGAATCTTCGCAAGAGCGTTGAGAAATAAATATTCTGCCCTTCATTTTACAGAGGAGGAAATGTAGACTCTAAAACATATTAGACTCCCTGGAGATAGATGGGTATTATTGATGTCAGTCCCCTAACTGGGGTCTCAAGTTCTTTTGAAATTTGCTCTCACCACCTCTTGGATAGGCCTGTTCCACATGCAAGATGTTCTCCAGCATTCCCAGCTTTACGTCCTACCAATCTGGCAATCTAGCAAAAAAGCAACGATCTTTTCCAATATCTCTGGCACAAAAGTCTGGAGAAGGCTCTGACTAACCCAAGTAGAATAATGTATTCATCCCTGGACCAATTGACATGGCCAGGGAGGACAATTTTGTTCTCACCCTTTGTGGTTAGAGGAGATAAGATCACTTGCTAGCAAATCACATGAAATGAATTTCCTACAGGGAAGAAGGGCTCTGTTACCCAAAGAATGGAAAAAATTAACAGACTCCTACTACAATGCCTAAGGAAGATTTCCTGGGAACCCAAAAACTGTTGACCAGTAAGTGCTTAAATATCACAATTTCCATGCAATATATGAATATCTTTTATTTAGGTAGCATTTAACATCAAAGAGCTTTGAAATTAATGTTCTGATTGAATTCTTACAACAAACACTGGGAATAAAAATTGTGTTCATTTCACAGATGAAGGAATAGGTCCATGAGGTTAATAATTTCTAAGGGTCTAAGGTTAAACTTATAAAGTAGACCCAATCTGAGAACAGGTCAGTCTTGCACCAGAGCTTGTGATCTTTTTGCCAAACCTCTTGGCCTTCCAACATAAGCAATACTAAGTGGCTTTTCTGTGTCATATTAAGTTTGGGGTTTTTTAAAGTTATTTTTATTAGTTATTTTTAAAGCATAGGCCATTGCTTAGGGATACTCCCTGATAAAGGTATACCACATGCCTTTAAATTAGCAGCAGGCCAGTAATATTGGCTATAGAGTACCTTCCTACACATCAAAGTCCATCTTCATATTATCTTGCACTACAGTGGAATATCAAGACCTGCTGTGCCCTTGTTACTGCCCCGCAGTTAGCGTCATGTAGAACAGCCCACTAGCTTTTCTGTGAGGCTCAGAGCCTGCCCATAGAACAATGCACAGAGCTGCCTCAGTCTGTTTCTCCCTCCTGGCCATACAGTTCCCAGCCTGGGGAGGTCAGAGGCTCTGTAAGCAATGTTTCCAGGGTGCAAGACCATAGGCCCAGTGGCCGTGTGTGGCTGCTGCTCCCTGCTCTGTCTATACCCTAGAGCTGCACAAATTTCTCAGGCATGTTGCTGATAATGCAGAAATTCCAAATGCTGTGAAGTTCTCAAAGCACTTACTGTTGAAAGAGTGACTGTGTTAGGCCCAGTGGCCGTGTGTGGCTGCTGCTCCCTGCTCTGTCTATACCCTAGAGCTGCACAAATTTCTCAGGCATGTTGCTGATAATGCAGAAATTCCAAATGCTGTGAAGTTCTCAAAGCACTTACTGTTGAAAGAGCGTCTGTGTCGAGTTTCTGAATTCCACCTCTTTGGAATTCAGAAAACTGAGTGTCCTTTCTTTGGGGTCGGTAGCAGCCTTACATCATCGACAGCAAACATTCACTGAAAGCCTTTTATGTCTGGGGCTGTGGGCAGCTACCTACATGGTGTGACTGGGTCTCCTCTAGAATCAGGATCAGGCTCACCCTGTGACCACTTAATGCAGGTTACATGCCACCCCCCACCACGTGAAAAGAGACACTGATCCATGACTAACCAGCTTTTGACAAGGTGCTCCCCTGTGGAGGTAAGATGTGTGATGGCTAAATTCTGATGAAACAGAGGTAGTCAGAGGTACAACATGCTCCCAAGTGGTGAGGCATTGCTGTAGGTTGTACAGGAGGTGAGTAGGAGCCCAGGAAAGATTGTATTGAATGTGCACTGTCAGATATCATACAAACATTAACCACTGTAGATTGTTTTCCCCAGGAAACGGACTTGGGGATGGAGGTTCACTGGAAAGTGATGTCAGCACCACTGACATCACTTCCCAATGAGAGGGATTAAGGCAGCAGGATTGGGCAGCGGGAGAAATAGAGTGATGATGCAGTTGCTATAGCATCATCAGCCAGTCCCCCTATGGGAAGCCTCTGGAGCTGGGATGGTCCTTCAGAGTTGTCCTAAACTGAGGTAAACGGGTGGGGCTTCGTGCCCTCCCCGCAAATTCAGTTGATAAATTACTGGATGCTGGCTGACCCTGAGGAGGGAGCAGAATTTGGGGTGACTGACTTCCCTCAGCTAACAGCAATTTCTGGAAGAGGCTCAGCTCTGAACAGTCAGCAGCAGGGGAGGGAGGTAAAGAACGCCTTGGTCCCAAAAGGGTGATCTGGGCAGCATGTCACAGCATCCACTACATTATATTATTTAATGCACATGAAAATTCTATGAACTAGTTATTATAATGAGCATTTTAAAATGAGGAAACTGAGGCTCAGAGAGGTCATCTAACCTGTCTAGGTGCACATAGGCAGAATTTGAATCCAGGTCAGACTGACTAAAAAATCCATACTCTTTCTCCTGCACCACCTGGCCTCAGAAGGGAAGCAAAGGGAAAAGGAGGGAGGGGATGAAGGAATGCTGGAGACGACCACAGCCACTGCACAATTTTGTCAGAAACAGATTAGGAGATGTAGACATAGTGGTTAAGAGCATAGTCTCTAGACTATCATGGCTGATTTTGAGCCTCACCTGCACTGCTTACCAATCCTGGGCAAGGATTTAACTTCTCTGTGCCTGTTTCCTTACATATAAAATGGAGATAATAATAATAATATGTGCCTCAAGGGCTATTACAAATTTTAAATGAAAGAATAAATGTAGTACCTGCCAAGGGCCCAGCACAGTGCCAAGCCTGTACTAAGCACCTGGTAAACGTTATCTACTGTTATAACAATCCGTTTATGGGAACTTTTTTTTACAGTGCAGGAAATGTTTTCTTTAGGGTTCTTCTGAATCTTGCTACCATATCCAAAGAATGATGCCTCTCTCGGGGCACCATACACATGGCCTTATCACCAATGAAGCCTCCACGGACCTGGATATTTTAAGAAGCCAGTTTTTCGATGGTCAGGGTAACTTCAGAAATCTGAAAGAGAACCACGTGCCAACCACTCCTAACCCTTCAATGTATAATCCTGGAGGCAGAATAAATAAAAGAGAACTGTTAAAATAGCTCTTTCTTGTCTGCCAAACAAAATACTTTTTATTGAAGTCAGCTTTTTAGAAATCTTGGACAGTGCACGAGTAGAGGCTGTTCAACTCGCAAAGAAGCCTCACTTGAGTTTTGTAATCCAAGTCCCACATCCTGGGGAGAGAGATTATTAACCTTGCTGCTTCAGTTTCACCAACCGCTTCCTCTGGATGGCAAAGCACACGGAGCTAAACCCTCAGTACATGTTTCTTAGGTGTGTGGCCAGTATTTTATTACCACATACCTGCCTAGAGCCACTCAGCGACTGAAAGTGGGTTCTGCCCTCAGCTCATTTCATCCACCATGTAGACAAATAAAAAATGACCCAGAAACTTAAATCAACCACTCTTTTAAAAAATCATTTTTAAGGAGAAAATTATTTATCCAAGTGTAGTGGGTTAAATGGTGACCTCACCTCCCCCCCACCGCCCAAATGATAGGTCCACCTGGAAACTGTAAATGGGACTTTATGTGGAAAAAGGGTCTTTGCAGATGTAATTCAGTAATTCATTCTGAATTATCTGGGTGGGCCTTAAATTCAATGACAGATATCCTTACAAGAGAATGGTGGAGGGAGATTTGAGACATAAAGAGGTCATGTGAAGATAGGCATAGAGACTGGAGTTATGCAGGAATGCCTGCAGCCACCAGAAGCTGGAAGAGGTGAGGGAGGATTCTCCCCTAGAGCCTTCAGAGTGAGTGCAGCCCTGCCAATACCTTGATTTTGGACTTCTGGCTTCTAGAACTATAAAAGGATAAAATTCTGTTGTTTTAAGCCACCAAATTGGTGGTAATTTGCTACAGCAGTCACAGGAAACTAATACACCAATTATTTCCTGTATAAGCCATAAGTATATGTGTACTATCCATCAAGATGTTTATGTTTCTGTTATATATCCAATAAATTTAAAATACCAGCTTAGGGACTTGCCTGGTGGTGCAGTGGTTAAGAATCACCTGCCGATGCAGGGGACACGGGTTCGAGCCCTGGGAAGATACCCCATGCCGCAGAGCAACTAACCCTGTGTGCCACAACTACTGAGCCCACATGCCACAACTACTGAAGCCTGCATGCCTAGAGCCCGTGGTCTGCAACAAGAGAAGCCACTGCAATGAGAGGTCCACGCACCGCAACGAAGAGTAGCCCCCGCTCGCTGCAACTAGAGAAAGCCTGCACACAGCAACGAAGACACGATGAAGCCAAAAATAAATAAATAAATTTATTTTAAAAAAATACCAGTTTACGTAATGCAAAAAGAGTCATGTACCAGAATGTTCATTGCAGCACTATTTACAATAGCCAGGACATGGAAGCAACCTAAGTGTCCATCAACAGATGAATGGATAAAGAAGATGTGGCACATATACACAATGGAATATTACTCAGCCATAAAAAGAAATGAAATTGAGTTATTTGTAGTGAGGTGGATGGACCTAGAGTCTGTCATACAGAGTGAAGTAAGTCAGAAAGAGAAAAACAAATACTGTATGCTATCACATATATATGGAATCTAAAAAAAAAAATGGTTCTGAAAAATCTAGGGGCAGGACAGGAATAAAGACACAGACAGAGAGAATGGACTTGAGGACACGGGGAGGGGGAAGGGTAAGCTGGTATGAAGTGAGAGAGTGGCATGGTCATATATACACTACCAAATGTAAAATAGGTAGCTAGTGGGAAGCAGTCGCATAGCACAGGGAGATCAGCTCAGTGTTTTGTGACCACATAGAGGGGTGGGATAGGGATGGTGGGAGGGAGATGCAAGAGGGAGGGGATATGGAGATATACGTATACATATAGCTGATTCACTTTGTTATACAGCAGAAACTAACACACCATTGTAAAGCAATTATATTCCAATAAAGATTTTAAAAAATAATACCAGTTTAAAAAACTATGATCCAATTTTTACTTTTACACATTACATGACAATTATGCATTGCTCAATGAGTGTTTGGTCTATACATATTTTTCAGAAAAAAAAAGAAAAAAGAGTTAGAAGGCTTTATACCCATACATGCACTTGTGGATAGGCCTCAGATCCTATCCTCCTGTCCAGATTTGAGGAAGTCACTTCTAGGATTGTGGGATTGGGCCAGTCTCCCTCCATTGTCTGGAAATATCTACTTATTTTCCCCTCAACAGGCCCAGACCAGAGATCAAACATTCATAGGAGATATTCATAGGCAGGAACATTGTTCAGTGAAGTGGGCCCCACAGAAGATATGCAGGCATTTTGGGGACTGTGGCAAACTGAGAAGAGCATCCTTGTCTCATATTAGAGCGTCAACTCAGCTCTAATGGCTTGTTGTCCTAAGGAGCCAGGTTGAATGTTACCAAATCTGATTTTTCAAGAGACACTGGAAATTCAGAATTTTTACACAAAATCTCCTGTTTTTTAAATGTGGGCTTCTAATTCAAATTCTCCTGAAACATTTTTAGGCCACAAATAAAACAGAAACTCAGATCTCTAGGTTTCCACTTGTGATTTAGACCTTTATAAATAAAGGCCATCTGACTCTTCCCAGAGGATAAAAGAAATCTAGGCCCCAGAACACCATGCCTGAGTTCCTTCATTGGAAGAGATACTGAAAAATTCCTTTCATTCTTTGCTGATCAGCCTACAGCCTTGAACACAAGATAAGTTATGTAATCAAGCTGTTCTGCCACATTAAATCTTTCACAAATTGCCCTGCTAAGTAAGCACTGTGCCAGGCATATGGTAAATGCACAATGAATAGTAGCTATTGTCTTTGATATGATGGGTATGAATTTTCCCCTCTTCCTTTGGAGAACAATCTTCTTCGCCTCCACCCAAGAATAGAGATGGAGTAGGTTAAGTGGTACCCAGAAAATGGTGGAAGAGCATCTATTCCTCGGGCTACCACAGTGGTAGATGGACCAAGCCTGCAGGATCTGTTCAAAGGCACGTGGTCCTATTCACCACAGTGGTAGATGGACCAAGCCTGCAGGATCTGTTCAAAGGCACGTGGTCCTATTCACTCCATTACCCTCAGTGCCAAGCAGAGCCATAGGAAATGTCCCTCGTGGCACCAAAGGCAACAGCTTTTAGTGGTAACTCTAGTCCCCAGCTCTGCTGCTCCCCATTCCCATCAAAAGTCCTGTCCCTTCTGGAGGACAACTTGGGAGCAGCTGGTCTAATTGGCCCCCTTCAGCCCTTGAGGCCCCTCTGTCTCTAGGACAACTCCCCTCCAACACCTGTAGAAGCCTAAGGTTTGGGGGGTTGGGTGAGGAAAAGGCCCACTAACTAGGCTGCTTAGAGGAGTGGGTCAAGGACCAAGAGAGAGATATTCCTCTCAGTTTTTTGTTTTGTTTTGTTTTCTTACAACAGGAAACAACAAAAAGTAATCTCGATGAATCAAGAAACCATTTTATTGTGTTACGGAGAAATGCCCTTAAAATTCAGATCCCTGGCTGCCATTAGCAAAGCCAATAAGCCAAATAGTGCCCAGGAATGGAACAATAAACCAAAGACACAGGCAAGAGAAACAGAGAGGCATTTAGATTGGGAAGGACTACAGGAACACTCTCACCGCGCTGGGATCCTCAAAATTTTAGTCTCTTGGGTCTAGAGGAAAGCCTCTTGGAGCCAGAATATGTAGCTTCCATGCCTGAGACAATGATCGCCTCCCAGCAGGGCTCAGTCAACTTCATTGCTTGGTCGTCTCTAAGAAGCTGTGTGAATGAGAGAAACCCTCCATCTCTCTGTTTCAGCTTCTTCTCTAAATGGGACTCACGTCAGCAACCTTGTCTGTCGCAGAGAACTGTTGTACAGATCGGTATGCTTGAAAATTTGCATTTTGAAAAGTTAGAAATGCCTTGAGTCAACTGCCAACTCCTCACAGAACAGATAAAGGAACTTTTATTCTGCCTAGAACAAAAATATCCTCTCTATTCCGTTAAAACGCTAACATAGCCTTATAGTGTTATCTAAGAATTTGTTACACCTTTCCTAAACTTTTGTTAGCTAGTATGACTTTGATTAGATGGATAACTGTGATTTAGGATTGACATTTATTCCAAAAGGTTTTTGAACAACATGCATTATCATATAATTAGAGGTTCAAAGAAAATAGTTCTTTTACCGTTTATGTGGGCTATGTAATGACCAGTCTGCCCATAGTTAAATACAAAAGGGCATTTTGATAAAGCAGTATTAGGTCAGCATTTATAGTGCAACTATAATTTTATCAACTGTGGGTCTGGAATTTAAAATAATAGCCAGGTTGATGTTCCCCATACTGTCTCTGTTCTAGCCCAGGAGATTCTACAGCCTACTTTTCAAATTCTAGAGCTTAAGATGTTAGAACAATGTTTTCAAATATTTTTTAAGACTTTTCATTCTTAGGCTCACTTTTTAAAACTGAGCAATAATATTATGTTAATAAATCCAGTCATTCCACGTTTTATGGAAAAATAACTTTAAAAGCTATTGGAATGATTACTATATAGTATTTTTTAAATGTTTTCAACACACTATTAAGACACAATAATAAAACAAAAGAATTATAGAACTTGAGGGGATCTAAGAGAACGAGTTGATTTTATAATTTTACTGATGAAGAAACTGGGCTCAGAGCTCTGGATGAACTGATCTGTCCCAAGTGACGTTATTAAATCATAGCCAAACATTGCAAAAATGTCTACTGATAGAGGATTCTTTTAGGAAGATGGGTGTTATAAATTAGTATGCTTGTGTAAACACACCCCTTCTCTCATTGAGGATGGGTTAATTGTCATAGGGTCTACATAATATAATTAAGGAATTTATACATTTTGAACCTATAATAGGTGAACTTGAAGGTCTGCTCCCTGAGGGGATGAAGTGAAACAAACCTAATTAGGATAGGTCAATAGAGGAGACCAATTCTTAACAAATTTCCAGGAAGATCCTATTAGAGCTGGTGACAGTTGTTTTTAAAGTTGAGGGACTAGACATTCCAATAGTTCACAGAGTGAGCAATTTTCATGAAAAAGATAATAGAGACATCAAAATCCTGCCTAAAGGAGATAATAATGAAGTCGATGATAGAAGCTTGTACAAAGAAGGCCAGAACTGGGTCAAAAAGGACATGGTGGGAAGATCGAAAAGGTTTTAATCATATGTTGGTATCATCACCATAATAATAAATGACTGTCCAAAATTTAAGTATGCTCTTTTGGCTGCAATGGGTGCACATGTGTTACTAAAACGTGAATCCTAAAATGAGAAGCAGTTCCTGGGACCAGATTGAAATGAATTCTGTTGAAAAAGAATAAAACTAATATATTTTCTGTATAAAAAGAAACAATGTGGAGATGTTTTTGTCTTTTCCAAACAAATGATTCATCAGTTAAAAAAAAAAAAAAGATGATTTCCATTTCCATCATTCCTTCTACACTGATAAATTGTAACTCTACTGTATAAAAGAGCTTTCCCTTCTCCCTGTTTATTTATTCAATTATTTAGTTATGTCAGTATAGAATCATGAATTTTTATTTTATTCTATGGGTTATAATCCATTTCTATCATTATTTATTTTGATACTCAAATTGTCCCAATTTGGCCACTAGGAGTCCCTTCAAGTTCCTTTTGGCATATTCCTATCATTTGCAAGGGCTTCCTTGCTTTCTGTCACAACAGATGTTCCTGACTCAGCTTATATATTTTTCCCCTCTCAGTCCTGAATCAAGGAACTCTTTTAGTTTGGAAATTGATTTTCTTCATTTCTGGCAGGTTTTCTTGAATTATTTATTCGATAATTTCTTTTCTTTTTTCTGCTCTCACTCTCTTAAATTCCTATTAGTCAGAGTTTTGGCTTTCATCTGATCCTGTAATTTTCTTTCCTCAATAAAAAGTTTTATGATAGAAATTATAAAACTGCAAAAAAAAAAAAAAGTAGAGAGAACAGTCAAGCCAAACCCTATATGCCCATCACCCAGTACAATGATTAACATTCACCTCTTTAAAAAAGTATATTTTAGGGAATTCCCTGGTGGTCCAGTGGTTAGGACTCAGCGCTTTCACTGCCAGGGCCCAGGGTTCAGTCCCTGGTAGGGGAATTATCCTTCAAGCAGCATGGCAAGGCCAAAAAAATAAAATAAAATAATAAAGCAATCCCAGATATTATATCACTTTTCACCCATAAATACTTTAGTATATATCTCAAATATATAGGAACTTTTAAAAACATAACTACCATTATCACATAAACAATAACACCCTAATTTCTTTTTCTTTTGAATTTTTGATTTTGATTTTATTTATTTTTTATACAGCAGGTTATTATTAGTTATCCATTTTATACATATTAGTGTATACATGTCAATCCCAATCTCCCAATTCATCACACCATGCCGCCCCCCTCTCCCGCAGCTGCTTTCCCCCCTTGGTGTCCATACATTTGTTCTCTACATCTGTGTCTCAGTTTCTGCCCTGAAAACAGGTTCATCTGTACCGTTTTTCTAGGTTCCACATATATGTGTTAATATATGATATTTGTTTTTCTCTTTCTGACGTACTTCACTCTGTATGACAGTCTCTAGATTCATCCACGTCCCTACAAATGGCCCAATTTCGTTCCTTTTTATGGCTGAGTAATATTCCATTGTATATATGTACCACATCTTCTTTGTCCACTTGTCTGATGATGGGCATTTAAGTTGCATCCATGACCTGGTTATTGTAAATAGCGCTGCAATGAACATTGGGGTGCATGTGTCTTTTTGAATTATGGTTTTCTCAGGGTTTATGCCCAGTAGTGGGATTGCTGGATCATATGGTAATTCTGTTTTTACTTTTTTTTTTTAATTTTATTTATTTATTTATGGCTGTGTTGGGTCTTTGTTTCTGTGCGAGGGCTTTCTCTAGTTGCGGCAAGTGGGGGCCACTCTTCATTGCGGTGCACGGGCCTCTCACTATCGTGGCCTCTCTTGTTGCAGAACACAGGCTCCAGATGAACAGGCTCAGTAATTGTGGCTCACGGGCCTAGTCTCTCCGTGGCATGTGGGATCTTCCCAGACCAGGGCTCAAACCCATGTCCCCTGCATTGGCAGGCAGACTCTCAACCACTGCGCCACCAGGGAAGCCCTATTTTTACTTTTTTAAGGAGCCTCCATATTGTTCTCCAGAGTGGCTGTATCAATTTACATTCCCACCAACAGTGCAAGAGGGTTCCCTTTTCTCCACACGCTCTCCAACATTTATTGTTTGTAGATTTTCTGACGATGCCCATTCTAACTGGTGTGAGGTGCTACCTCATTGTAGTTTTGATTTGCATTTCTCTAATAATTAGTGATGTTGAGCAGTTTTTCATGTGCTTCTTGGCCATCTGTATGTCTTCTTTGTTGAAATGCCCATTTTTGGATTGGGGTGTTTATTTTTTTTAATATTGAGCTGAATGAGCTGTTTATATATTTTGGAGATTAATCCTTAGTCTGTTGATTCGTTTGCAAATATTTTCTCCCATTCTGAGGGTTGTCTTTTCATCTTGTTTATAGTTTCCTTTGCTGTGCAAAAGCTTTTAAGTTTCATTAGGTCCCATTTGTTTATTTTTGTCTTGATTTCCATTACTCTAGGAGGTGGATCCAAAAAGATCTTGCTGTGATTTATGTCAAAGAGTGTTCTTCCTATGTTTTCCTCTAAGAGTTTTATAGTGTC
Organism: Lipotes vexillifer; assembly: GCF_000442215.2. Classification (NCBI taxonomy): domain Eukaryota; kingdom Metazoa; phylum Chordata; class Mammalia; order Artiodactyla; family Lipotidae; genus Lipotes; species Lipotes vexillifer. Next base: position 1,192,375 of record NW_006785037.1, read on the forward strand.
CAGTCTTACATTTAGGTCTCTAATCCATTTTGAGTTTATTTTTGTGTATGGTGTTAGGGAGTGTTCTAATTTCATTCTTTTGCATGTAGCTGTCCAATTTTCCCAGCACCACTTATTGAAGAGAGTGTCTTTTCTCCATTGTATATCCTTGCCTCTTTTTTCATAGATTAGTTGACCACAGGTGTGTGGGTTTATCTCTGGGCTTTCTATCCTGTTCCATTGATCTATATTTCTGTTTTTGTGCCAGTACCATACTGTCTTGATTACTGTAGCTTTGTAGTATAGTCTGAAGTCAGGGAGTCTGATTCCTCCAGCTCCGTTTTTTTCCCTCAAGACTGCTTTGGCTATTCGGGGTCTTTTGTGTCTCCTTACAAATTTTAAGATTTTTTGTTCCAGTTTTGTAAAAAATGCCATTGGTAATTTGATAGAGATTGCATTGAACGTGTAGATTGCTTTGGGTAGTATAGTCATTTTCACAATATTGATTTTTCCAATCCAAAAACATGGGATATCTCTCCATCTGTTTGTATCATCTTTAATTTCTTTCATCAGTGTCTTATAGTTTTCTGCATACAGATCTTTTTTCTCCCTAGGTAGGTTTATTCCTAGGCATTTTATTCTTTTTGTTGCAGTGGTAAATGGGAGTGTTTTCTTAATTTCTCTTTCAGGTTTTTCATCATTAGTGTATAGGAATGCAAGAGATTTCTATGCATTAATTTTGTATCCTGCTACTTTACCAAATTCACTGATTAGCTCTAGTAGTTTTCTGGTAGCATCTTTAGGATGCTCTATGTATAGTATTATGTCATCTGCAAACAGTGACAGTTTTACTTCTTCTTTTCCAATTTGTATTCCTTTTATTTCTTTTTCTTCTCTAATTGCCATGGCTAGTAATTCCAAAACTATGTTGAATAATAGTGGTAAGAGTGGACATCCTTGTCTTGTTCCTGATCTTAGAGGAAATGCTTTCAGTTTTTCACCATTGAGAATGATGTTTGCTGTGGGTTTGTCAAATATAGCCTTTATTATGTTGAGGTATGTTCCCTCTATGCGCACTTTCTGGAGAGCTTTTATCATAAATGGGTGTTGAATTTTGTCAAAAGCTTTATCTGCATCTATTGAGATGATCATGTGGTTTTTATTCTTCTACTTGCTAATATGGTTTATCACATTGATTGATTTGCATATACTGAAGAATCCTTGCATCCCTGGGATAAATCCCACTTGATCATGGTGTATGATCCTTTTAATGTGTTGTTGGATTCTGTTTGCTAGTATTTTGTTGAGCATTTTTGCATCTATATTCATCAGTGACATTGCTCTGTAATTATTTGGGTGTGTGTGGTATCTTTGTCTGGTTTTGGTATCAGGGTGATGGTGGCCTCATAGAATGAGTTTGGGAGTGTTCCTTCCTCTGCAATTTTTTGGAAGATTGTGAGGAGGATGGGTGTTAACTCTTCTCTAAATGTTTGACAGAATTTGCCTGGGAAGCCATCTGGTCCTTGACTGTTGTTGGAAGATTTTTTTTTTTTTTTCGGTATGCGGTCCTCTCACTGTTGTGGCCTCTCCCATTGTGGAGCACAAGCTCCAGACGCACAGGCTCAGCAGCCATGGCTCACGGGCCCAGCCGCTCTGTGGCATGTGGGATCTTTCCAGACCGGGGCACGAACCTGTGTCCCTTGCATCGGCAGGTGGACTCTCAACCACTGCGCTACCAGGGAAGCCCTGTTGGAAGATTTTTAATCACAGTTTCAATTTCATTCCTTGTGATTGGTCTGTTCATATTTTCTATTTCTTCCTGGTTCAGTCTTGGAAGGTGATACCTTTCTAAGAATTTGTCCGTTTATTCCAGGTTGTCCATGTTATTGGCATAGAGTTGCTTGTAGTAGTCTCTTAGGAAGCTTTGTATTTCTGTGGTGTCTGTTGTAACTTCTCCTTTTTCACTCTATTGATTTGAGTCCTCTCCCTCTTTTTCTTGATGATTCTGGCTAAAGGTTTATCAATTTTGTTTATCTTCTCAAAGAACAAGATTTTAGTGTTATTGATCTTTGCTATTGTTTTCTTTGTTTCGGTTTCATTTATTTCTGCTCGGACTTTTATGATTTCTTTCCTCCTGCTAACTCTGGGTTTTGTTTGTTCTTCTTTTTCTAGATCCTTTAGGTGTAAGGTTAGATTGTTTATTTGAGATTTTTCTTGTTTCTTGAGGTGGGCTTGTATTGCTATACACTTCCTGCTTAGAACTGCTTTTGCAGCATCCCATAGGTTTTGGATAGTCGTGTTTTCATTGTCATTTGTCCCTAGGTATTTTTTTATCTCTTCTTTGATTTCTTCAGTGATTTCTTGGTTATTTAGTAACGTATTGTTTAGGCTCCATGTGTTTGTGTTTTTTACGTTTTTCCCCCTGTAATTGATTTCTAATCTCATAGCTTTGTGGTCAGAAAAGATGCTTGATACGATTTCAATTTTCTTAAATTTACTGAGACTTGATTTGTGACCCAAGCTGTGAACTATCCTGGAGAATGTTCCATGCACACTTGAGAAGAAAGTATAACCTGCTGGTTTTGGATGGAATGCCCTATAAATATCAACTAAATCTATCTGGTCTATTGTGTCATTTAAAGCTTCTGTTTCCTTATTAATTTTCTGTTTGGATGATCTGTCCATTGGTGTAAGTGAGGTGTTAAATTCCCTCATTATTACTGTGTTACTGTCGATTTCCTCTTTTATAGTTGTTAGCAGTGGCCTTATGTATTGAGGTGCCCCTATGTTGGGTGCATGTATATTTATAATTGTTATATCTTCTTCTTGGATTGCTTCCTTGATCATTATGTAGTGTCCTTCCTTGTCTCTTATAACATTCTTTATTCTAAAGTCTATTTTATCTGATATGAGAATTGCTACTCCAGCTTTCTTTTGATTTCCATTTGCATGGAATATCTTTTTCCATCCCCTCACTTTCAGTCTGTATGCGTCCCTAGGTCTGAACTGGGTCTCTTGTAGACAGCCTATATATGGGTCTTGTTTTTTGTTGTTTTTTTTTTTTTATTTTATTTATTTATTTATTTTTGGCTGTGTTGGGTCTTCGTTTCTGTGCGAGGGCTTTCTCTAGTTGCGGCGAGCGGGGGCCACTCTTCATCGCGGTGCGCGGGCCTCTCACTGTCATGGCCTCTCTTGTTGCAGAGCACAAGCTCCAGACGCACAGGCTCAGTAGTTGTGGCTCACAGGCCTAGCTGCTCTGCGGCATGTGGGATCTTCCCAGACCAGGGCTTGAACCTGTATCCCCTGCATTGGCAAGCAGATTCTCAGCCACTGCACCACCAGGGAAGCCCTATGGGTCTTGTTTTTGTATCCATTCAGCAAGCCTGTGTCTTTTGGTTGGAGCATTTAACCCGTTCATATTTAAGGTAATTATCGAGATGTATGTTCCTATTACCATTTTCTTAATTGTTTTGGGTTTGTTTTTTGTAGGTCCTTTTCTTCTCTTGTGTTTCCCACTTAGAGAAGTTCCTTTATCATTTGCTGTAGAGCTGGTTTGGTGGTGCTGAATTCTCTTAGCTTTTGCTTGTCTGTAAAGCTTTTGATTTCTCCATGGAATCTGAGTGAGATCCTTGCCAGGTAGAGTAATCTTGGTTCTAGGTTATTCCATTTCATCACTTTAACTATATCATGCCACTCCCTTCTGGCTTGTAGAGCTTCTGCTGAGAAATCAGCTGTTAACCTTATGGGAGTTTGCTTGTATGTTGTCATTTTTCCCTTGCTGCTTTCAATAACTTTTCTTTGTCTTTTTTTTCTTGCAGTACACGGGCCTCCCACTGTTGTGGCCTCTCCTGTTGCGGAGCACAGGCTCCGGACGCGCAGGCTCAGCGGCCATGGTGCACGGGCCCAGCCGCTCCGCGGCATGTGGGATCTTCCCGGACCCAGGCACGACCCATGTCCCCTGCAATGGCAGGCAGACTCCCAACCACTGCGCCACCAGGGAAGCCCTTTGCCTTTATTTTTTGCCAATTTGATTATTATGTGTCTTGGCGTGTTTCTCCTTGGGTTTATCCTGTATGGGACTCTCTGTGCTTCCTGGACTTGGATGGCTATTTCCTTTCCCACGTTAGGGAATTTTTGACTATAATCTCTTCAAATATTTTATTGGGTCCTTTCTCTCTCTCTTCTCCTTCTGGGACCCCTGTAATGCGAATGTTGTTGTGTTTAATGTTGTCCCAGAGGTCTCTTAGGCTGTCTTCATTTCTTTTCATTCTTTTTTCTTTATTCTGTTCTGCAGCAGTGAACTCCACCATTCTGTCTTCCAGGTCACTTATCCGTTCTTCTGCCTCAGTTATTCTGGTACTGGTTCCTTCTAGTGTATTTTCCATTTCAGTTATTGTATTGCTCATCTCTGCTTGTTTGTTCTTTAATTCTTCTCGATCTTTGTTAAACATTTCTTACATCTTCTCAATCTTTGCCTCGATCCTTTTTCCAAGGTCCTGGATCATCTTCACTCTCGTTATTCTGAATTCTTTTTCTGGAGGGTTGCCTATCTCTACTTCATTTAGTTGTTTTTCTGGGTTTTTATCTTGTTCCTTCATCTGGTACATAGCCCTCTGCCTTTTCATCTCATCTGTCTTTCTGTGAATGTGGTTTTTGTTCCACAGGCTGCAGGATTGTAGTTCTTCTTGCTTCTGCTCTCTGCCCTCTGGTGGATGAGGCTCTCTAAGAGGCTTGTGCATGTTTCCTGATGGGAGAGACTGGTGGTGGGTAGAGCTGGCTGTTGCTCTGGTGGGCAGAGCTCAGTAAAACTTTAACCTGCTTGTCTGCTGATGGGTGGGGCTGGGTTCCCTCCCTGTTGGTTGTTTGGCCTGAGGCAACCCAACACTGGAGCCTATCGGGGCTCTTTGGTAGGGCTAATGGTGGACTCTGGGAGTGCTCACACCAAGGAGTACTTCCCAGAACTTCTGCTGCCAGTGTCCTTGTCCTCACAGTGAGACACAGTCACACCCTGCCTCTGCAGGAGACCATCCATCACTAGCAGGTATGTCTTGTTCAGTCTCCCTTGGGGTCACTGCTCCTTCCCCCTGGGTCCCGATGTGCACACTACCTTGTGTGTGCCCTCCAAGAGTGGAGTCTCTGTTTCCCCCAGTCCTGTCAAAGTCCTGCAATCAAATCCCACTAGCCTTCAAAGTCTGATTCTCTAGGAAATCCTCCTCCCATTGACAGACCCCCAGGTTGGGAATCCTGACGTGGGGCTCATAACCTTCATTCCAGTGGGTGGACTTCTGTGGTATAAGTGTTCTCCAGTTTGTGAGTCACCCACCCAGCAGTTATGGGATTTGATTTTATTGTGATTGCGCCCCTCCTACCATCTCATTGAGGCTTCTCCTTTGTCTTTGGATGTGGGGTATCTTTTTTGGTGAGTTCCAGTGTCTTCCGGTTGATGATTGTTCAGCAGCTAGTTGTGATTCTGGTGCTCTTGCAAGAGGGAGTGAGAGCACGTCCTTCTACTCCACCATCTTGAACCAATCCGTCCCAGTTATTCTTGAAACACTCTACCCTAATTTCTTAATATAATGTAATACCCAGTCCACATTCATATTTCTCTGATGACTTTTTAAAATATATTTTCACAATTGGCCTGAAGTTCAAGGCAGGATTACATCAAGGCCCACGATGCTTTTGGTTATTAGGTCTCTAAGTTTATAGCATATCCTCTACCACTCACCCCTTTCTGTCTATATTATTTATCTGTTGAAGAAAATGAGCCATGTGTGACCCTCCAGTTTTCTTATCTCTCCCCAATTTCTATCTCTATGTCTCTCTTTTCTATAAATTATTTTTTTCTTATTTTTATTTAGATATAAGTAGCTTATTATATTTGTTTCAGGTGTACAGTATAATGATTCAATATTTATGTATACTGCAAAATGATCACCACAATAAGTCTAGTTAACATCCATCATCATACATTGATATGTTTTTTCTTGTGATGAAAACTTTTAAGATCTACTCTCTTAGCAAATTTCAAATGTACAATACAGTATTACTAAATATAGTTTTTTGTCTCTTTTATTCTGCTTGCTGGGAGATTTCCTCAGCTCATCTTCCAATTTTTCTGCTGAATATTTTTTTGGTAAAGAAACTTAAATTTCATGTTTTCTCAGTCTTCGTTTATTATAGCAAACTGTTCTTTTTTCATGAGGCACTATGTTCTCTTATCTCTCCAAAGATACCTTTTTTAAAAAAATTATTTTTCTGCCCCTATGCATTATCCCTACTTCCTCTGTGGATTTTTTTTTTTCTGTTTATCTGCTTTAGTGTTAGTCTTTCTTGTTAGAAGCTTTCCTCAAATGTCTGGTGACACTTGACTCTCTGTCCTTTATGTTTAGGAATAAGACTCTCAAAAGTGCATTATGCATGAGCAGGGGATGTTCACTTGTGTGCTCACTGTATAGTGAGTGGGCAGGATCCCAGCCTTCTTTGTTAAGGAACCCTCAAATGTCAGTTGCTCTAGGACTTTTCTTTTGAGCTAATGAATTTCCCCAGAGAGAAATACTCTCCAGTCTCCCATCTGGGATGTGTAAGTTCAGCAGCCAGTGTTTGTGGAGCTATCCTACTGCCCAATATGCAGTTTCCACTTTGGACTTGTTTTCAGCATGCATCTCATCCTACTGCAGCTGTGCCCGGCGTCCCTGGGACTAAAGCCTCTGTGGGTCAACCCCTCCATCAGGTGACCCTTCTACCTTCTGCTGGAAGGTGGGAAGAAAAGGCTGAGCACCAGCTTTTATGGTGGGGGAGGCCATATGCAGGTCTAATTCCTCTTCTACAGATTTTCAACCCCACTGTTTTCAGACCCTCCTTGCCCCCTGCCTTTAGAAGTCTGATATTATCTATTCTTGAGATTTTCAGAAGTTCAGTGGGATGAATCTGCTTGCTCCTTATTGGCTTTCTTCCTTGCAACCACTTAGGTTCTCTCTTATCCATCTGTTTTCCAGTTTCCAAATTGTTCTGGTCATTTCTTGCCTCTAGATTTTGCCTTTTTTATTCCTTTACTATCCATTTAGAAGGATTTCAGAAGGAAGTAAAGGCAAACATGTATAATGAATGTATGTTGTTCCACTAGAAATCCCTTGTATTGCTTTTTAAAAACTTTTTTATTTTGAAGTAATTATAGATTCACAGGAAATTGCAAAAATAGTAGAGAGGTTTCACGTACACTTCACCCAGCTTCCCCAAAGGTAAAATCTTATTTAACTATAATATAATATAAAAATCAGGAAATTGACATTGGTACAATCCACGAACCTTATTCAGATTTCACCAGTTTTATAAGCAGTCACATGCATTTATGTGTGTATAGTTCTGTGCAATTTTATAACATTGTAGATTCATGTAACTACCACCACAATCACAATACAAAACTGTTCTATTATCACAAATCCTTCATGCTACTCCTTTATAATCATGCCCACCCCCCTCTCCTCACTCCCAACCCCTGGAAATAACTAATCTGTTCTCTATGATTTTATCATTTTGAGAATGTTGTATAAATAGAATCATACAATATGTAATCTGTTGATATTGGCTTTTTTCACTCAGCGTAATTCTCTTGAGATTCATCCAAGTTATTGAATGGATCAACAAACCCATTATCTGTTCCTTTTATTGATGGGTTATATTCCATGGTATGGATGTCAACGGTTTGTCTAACCATTTACCAAACTGAAGGACATTTTTATTGTTTCAAATTTGGGGCTATTACAAATAAATGCATTGCTTTTCTAATAAATAAGAAACTTAAAAATATAAAATTCAGGGAAGCACCACAAATGTTGAAGATGATACCATCTTTAATTTTTTAAAAGAAAGGAAAGTTTGGCTTCACCATTACTTGTCACTGGTAAGTTCTTGTTCCAAAGTCCCTTTGCTCACCATTAAACATGAACCGTGTCCTCCATGAATCAGAACACATCTGTGCTGGGGCAAGGAGGCGGGCCCGGTCTTGGTTCAGTTAATTAGCCAGTGATTTTACACCCTTGGCAAGATCAGGCTCTAGTATATTATGAGAAGTCTGAAAGTCACTAAGGCCATTCTCCATAATGATGTGGTCGGTTACAAGTCAGTTATAGGTGATTTGTCCAACACATTTCTCATTGTTAATAGGGCAGTTCAATCATTTGAGATTTATTTAATCTCTTTTACAAAGCCATGCCCAACCACACAGGGAACTTGGTAGTTGGTATTGCAGTATTTTCTGCAGTTTTAGGCAAAAACAATTTTTTTAAACAATGGTCCCCAGCATCACAAAACTTTTCTAAAGGATTCATTCATTCATTGAGCACATAATATGTGCTAGATACTATTTTAGGTACTTGGAAAATAATGGTGACCACCCCCCTCCCAAAAGGATATGGTTACTGCCCCACGAAGATTGTATTTATTTTTTTATTTTTTTATTTTTTTTTATTTTTTTTGCGATATGTGGGCCTCTCACTGTCGTGGCCTTTCCTGTTGCCGGACGCGCAAGCTCAGCGGCCACGGCTCACAGGCCCAGCCGCTACGCGGCTCACGGGCCCAGCCGCTACGCGGCATGTGGGATCCTCCCAGACCGGGGCACGAACCCGTATCCCCTGCATCGGCAGGCGGACTCTCAACCACTGCGCCACCAGGGAGGCCCGAAGATTGTATTTTAATGGCAGAGACAAGTTAATCAAATAATCACAGGTAAATGTGAAATTATAACTGGGATAAGTTCTACATAGGAGATGTACACAGTGCTATGAAACTGTGTAATGAGAGATTTGATCTAGTTGCTACTGGTTGTGGAAGCAGAAGGGGAGGTCAGGGAAGGCTTCCCCAAGAAAGTGAAAGTTGAGCTGAGATTCAAAGGCTAAATGGGTATTATATCAATCAGGGTTCAGATAAGAAAACAGCCCATGGTGGTGGGGGAGGGGTAAATTAGGAGTTTGGGATTAACATACACACACTACTAACAAGGACCTACTGTATAGCACAGGGAACTCTACTCAGTATTCTGTAAAAACCTATATGGGAAAAGAATCTGAAAAAGAATGGACATATGCAGATGTACAACCGACTCACTTTGCTGTACACCTGAAACTAACACAACATTGTAAATCAACTATACTCCAATAAAATTTAAGGAAAGAAAGAAAGAGAGAAAACGGCCAGGCAGTTCACTAGGGATTTAATTTAGGAGGTGAGTTATGAGCTACTAGGGTGTGAAGAGTAAACAGGATAGTGAGATTTTCAGAGACTACCAAGAACAGGAAGCTGCAGCCACCTCAGGGTTTGGGGTGACATAGTATAGAGCCCAGGAACCAGAGCTAGTGGTGAGAGCTGGGAATACAGAGGAAGGGGCTATCTGCAGATGCTGGAACCAGAGAGGTGATATAGGCACTGCTAGGAGATGTTTTGCAAGTTGGGGTGGCAGGGTTACCTGAGTTTCCACCTCTCTCCTGCCCTCTAATTTCCTTCCAGTGCTTTCCATTGGCCAAATAGAGTTAGATGCCAATAGGAAAGGAAACCTGGAAAATGGAGTTTGCATGGGTCAGCCCCCGCCCCCCAGAAGACAGGTGGGGAATGGATCTGAGAAAATGGGGCAAAGGCAGTGGGGGACAGAGGTGGAGGGAGCAGTCAGGGGATAGCATTCTAATCAAAGCGGTGACATGTACAGAGGCCCAATGGCTAGAGGGGACACTGCACAGGTGGGGAACATGACAGAAGACAGAGAGCAAGCTGAAGCTGACAGGAAGTAGGGCCAGACCATGCTGACAGGTACAGCAAGTCATGTTAAATTTTGGACTTTAATACAAAAGCAACAAGAGGACAAAGTTTTAAGAAAGTGGTCATTGTAACTGACAACTGTACTTGAAATAAAAAATAATTATCAGCTACTCTGCAGAGCTGAGGCTATAAATCATCAACAGGAAAATGTTGTGAACACTAAGACAAAACAAAGCTCTGGTGAACCCACTGATCACCACAGTGGGAAACCAAATCAAACTGGCATATAGACAGAGAGTGGGAAACACAGAATACCATTCTCCAGCTCTAACTGAAGACCTCTGCAACAGTGGTTATAGCACTTTTGAGCACCTACTGTGTGCTATGGAAGGAGCTCAGAGAAGACAGAAGAAAATAAATCTTTTTTTAATGCTCACATGTTCTAAGTGACACTAAAATACATGCATGCACACACCTACACACACATTGCCACTTAATTTTTACCAGGATCCTATGAGATGGGCATTAACACTCCTAGGTTGCAGATGAGCAATCAGGGGCTCAGGTGGAGTGTTCTATGTCACCAGCTAGGAAGTGAAGGAGACAGGATAAGAACTCTAGTCCTCCTGATTTCAAAGCCTAACTTTCTGTTATGAATGGTAAACCCAGACCCTTTTCAGACGTCTAATTTCTTCAACAACCCATTAGCAGCACTGAGGAACCGTTCTTAACGGCATCCAGGTCGAGGTGATAAAATAAGGTCTCCTCCATTGAAGCAGTGCTTCCCACTGTATTGTTTCCCTGGGCCAGGCGTGGTGTCAAAACAAAAGCAGGATACCCAAGTTGTTGCCGTTTCTTTATTTTAAATGGGACAACCACAAAACTGATGGAAATAAAACATTCTAAGGACCAATGATTCAATTCTGGTAGAAGGCTGGCAATCAGCTTCTCTAAAAATGTAGTCATAGGGAATTCCCTGGTGGTCCAGTGGTTAGGACTTGGTGCTTTCACTGCCAAGCGGGCCCTGGTCAGGGAACTAAGATCCCACAAGCCACATGGTGGAGCAAAAAAAAAAAAAATGTAGTGGCAGTAGAGATGAATTCAGGGCAGGGAGCAGTCAGCTGGGGTGACTCCATTCTGGACAAAGACACTAAAAAGAACACAGTATTATGCAGATCTGGACAAAACACAAAGCCAAGCAGTTACAGAGAATTTATGGCTCAAGAGCCCTCCCTGACTAGATGCCTGACAGTAGGAGACCAGCATGAAGCAGGGCAGAGGTAGCCTCTAACAGGGCAAGAGAACTGAGTCTCCACATGCTGGGGGAGGATCAAAGCAATGTCTCTGGAATCTGGAAGTAGAGGTTGGTTTGAGGTCTGAGCTGGTGGGCAAAAGCGAGTAGAGTGCACCGGGGATGGCAAAGGGTGGTCCCCAGTGCCTCCAGTGTTTGAGGTTTGCTTTGTGGGCTAGCAGGTGGACTAACTTGATTTACAGGGCAAGGGCTGGGCTGGATTCTCCTAGTCTAAACCAGTAGCTTTCAAACTTTTTAAAGCAGTGAAACATTTTCTCCAAAGGAAATCTTAAGTGGAAGTGTAAACAACCAAAACAAATAAAGTGGATTTGCTCTGGTGGAAGCCAGTGGTGGGGATCCAAGGTCCTGCCAGGTTGGACCTGCTTTCCCTTTTCCAGGCCTCCTGATGTTGAAGCAAAGAGGATTCACAAATGGAATCATAATTTTCTCTATTGAGAAGTTAGATTTGAACTCCAACTTTTTTTTTTTTTTTTTTTTTTTTTGGGTCCCCGGGCCTACATAGTTTATAAAAATGTTTAGATTTTGGTCAATAATAAGCTTTTCCTCAATCAGATTCTAATCAGATTTTAAAGAACTTCTAAATTCAGTTCTTCATTATATTAAACAACCTTAATAATTGGCAGAAAATGACAACTTTAATTATTTTTAAATAGTCAGGAAATAACTATTTAGATCTTTGGTATGATTTGATAATAATTTTAAGTATTAAGTTAACAAATTTCAAAAAGTATTAAAAAACCTGTTGTATTTTAACTCCAAAGGTAGTTTAGAGGGGCACGAACCCGTGTCCCCTGCATTGGCAGGCGGACTCTCAACCACTGCGCCACCAGGGAAGCCCTTGAACTCCAACTTCTAAGTATGCAAATTAACTAGACTGTCTCAGGTCTCCTTTAGATGGAATTCAAAAAGAAAAACTTTGAATTAGCACACCAATAATCATTTTCAGCCTGCTCTCCAGGCAGTCCCCAGTGGCCCCTGTAATTTAGCTGGTTAAACCTTTTCCTCAGGGCCAGTTAAACTTGAGGCAGGTGGGCTTAAACGTATGAACCAATTCAGTGTTTACTGTCCAAAGATGAAAGAGAAAAGTCTGCCAGCATCTTCTATTCATCCACATAAGGTTCCCAAGAGCGGGATTCAGCCCTCATCCTCCCCTCCCCACACCCGCTGCAAATACACAGAAAGGCCAGCGCAATATAACTTCAAAGATCAGTCGTGCAGCCCCCTCAGACAAATTACACCAAAACAAGCCAAAGTGAACGCAACTGTCTTTACCAGTTTCATAAGGGAATTGCCTGGGAACCATTCCTTTTCAGACCTAATTATAAAGTCAGTTTTGAATTACAGAACAAGATGGCATGAAAGCCAGTGTTTAACGAGCAGAACAAACAAACATGCAAAGATAAAATGCAATGGGCTTTTACCTGAGGGCTGCTGCCAGCGACAGCAGAAATGGCCTCTTTCACCAAGTCTGGGGTGCCCTGGAAAACTTCATACCTCTCCAAGGAAACAGTTCCCAACCGCCACCGCCCCCCACCTTTACAAAGCAATCCGGTGTTAAATAAATAAACTACATTTCCCAGAATTCTCTTCGCTCAGGTGCGGGGCTATGTTTTAAACCACTCTGTAATTGTCAAAAAAAAAAAAAAAACTCAAAATGTTTAAATGTGACAACATTTTGACATACAGAGTTGATTGACTCAGCTCATTTCAAAACTCATCTTATCACTACTGCCCTTGGGTATGTTTTTAAAGATAAAAATACTAAACTATTATGCTATGCCAGGACCAGCTAAGCGTAACAGAAACAACAGTTCAATGCTTTTTACACTCGGTGTATATATTACACGTCATTCAAACATTAGCATGCATCAGAATCGGCTGAAGGGCTTGTTAAAACACAGGTTGCTGGACTCCACTCCCACAATCTGTGATCAGCAGGTCAGGAAGGGATCCCAAGAATGGCCATTTCTAACAGGTTCCCAGGTGCTGCCTTTGTTGCTGGTCCCAGATCACATCTTAAAAGAGCCACTGACTTAGATGATCTCCATGGGCTATTCCAAATCTATGGGAAAAGCAGGCACACAATTACTGATTTCTACTTATTTTGATTTCTACAAGCTTTGAACTAGCAGTATCTGTGGCAGTGAAGACCCTAGCCTTCCCTAGCAGTGTTAGGAAGGGTAAAAGGCAAAGCAACTAGTTCAGGAGGATCCAGAAACTGACACTATCTGGTCCAACACTTTCATTTTCCTAGTGAGGAAATTTAGGCTTAGAGATGTTTGTGCAAAGTCTCCCAGGGAGTCCATGATTGTGCTGGGACAGAGAACCCAGATGTTGTGGTTCCCACTCCACTGCTCCTGCCAGCACTGGAGTAAAATGGGACAAGTGGATCTGGCAAGGAACAGGGAAGCCAGCCTGGCTCTGATCCATACCTATTTTTCCCTTGGCTCCTACCTCATCACTGTCTCTGCACTGGCAGAGGTAAAATTTCTCCGCTCAAATCCCCAACCCAGGACCTCCTAACCTCCCTTCCTTTTTTTTGCAGTACGCGGGCCTCCCACTGTTGTGGCCTCTCCCGTTGCGGAGCACAGGCTCCGGACGCGCAGGCTCAGCGGCCATGGCTCACGGGCCCAGCCGCTCTGCGGCATGTGGGATCTTCCCGGACCGGGGCACGAACCCGCATCCCCTGCATCGGCAGGAGGACTCTCAACCACTGCGCCACCAGGGAAGCCCTCCATTCCTTTTTTTATTTAGCTCCCTTGGAGCCTAAGACAGGCAGTCAAAATTGGGTGGCCAAATTGTCACAGTAGCCTTCAGTTACAATATTTGAGGGATGAATTAATGAATACAGAGCCATTTATTTGCTTTTCTATCTACCTTGTGTCTGTGACAGCAAGTAATGATAGAATCTTCCCAAACAACTAACCAGACCCTGTGCATCAATCAGCTACTCTGTTATTCTCAAGAAATTAGCATTTAAGAAAAATTGTTTAGGTGCACCAATCACTCCCATCAGCCACCAGGGGTCACATACATAGGAGATTTCACTAGACCTTTATAACTCACAAACTACCCTCTTCCTCCAAAGGCCTCGGTACAACACATAATTCAGCAACTAGAGTCCCTTGAAGAAGAAAAAACAAACACCTATAAAACTAGTCTTTTTCAGATTTCAGAGACATGAAACCCTTTAGGAGTCTAGGCCAGGGTTCATAACAATCCATTATCTGACAACATAGATATACAGATAAACCATTATTCTGGTAAAGATACATCTTCTAAACACCACTGATCTGGGCATTGCGATTGTCCTTGAATTGAAGAATGATCACATTTTATTGTCTTAGCCTTGAGCATGGTTATCAATGCCAGACACTGAGAGGCTTAATTTGAAAGATGGCTATGCTGTCCAACTGGCAAATGCCTTTTATTCAGTTAACAGGGACAGCTGAAAGCTTATATACTGTTGCACAAGCGAAAAATCTGACTTCCTAACGGTTCTTAAAGATGTCAGCTAGGAGCCTGTGCAGGCCAGCCTGCCAGGGCTGGGGCTGCAACCACAGCTCTGTGCTGAGGCTTTGCAGCTCGGCACCGGGTGGTGCAGCTGTTATATTGGCCAAAAAAGCACTGGCAGCCCCAGGAGAAACAGAGACTTAATTCACTTACAAGAACTTTCCTGAAAGAGTCTTTTAAAATGCATTTAAGGCAGACCAGGTGCACTTATTTTCTTTTTAAATCTCATTGCTTTGTCAGATATTCTCATTTATGGTTTTAATAGTCTTTAGGTACAACATTAGCCACCCTCTGTTGCATTACAAATTATAATAAGAACTTATAAAACATATTTAAGTATAATGATTTCTAGGTAGTTTCCTTGAAATGTATAACATCTAAACATCTGTGCTACAGCACTCGCAATAGATATACAGCCTGGGTTGCTATTTGGGTTGCCTAGAATTTTGTTAAAGATTTTGTAAGCCATGCATATTTTAAAAAAATAAAGCCATTTGTGTGTGTGTGTGTGTGTGTATACACATTGCTCAGATATAAACAGTAGTAAAAGAAAGCCGATTCAATTCAATATATCATGCTGTTAAAAGACTTCCAGCTGTCAACTGCTTCAATTATAAACAGGAGTTGGAAAGAATGGGCTCCAGAGGGGAAAGAGGTTGCATAAAAATGAAACTTCATAATGTGAGAGATGGGGTGGGGATTGGATTCAAGTCATCATTTAGGTGAAAATTGCCAATAACCTGAATAATTCTAGGAAATACTCTCCGTGGTCCTTCACTACACTTTGAAAGCACTCAGCCCACAAAGACTCCCGCACTAGCACGACAAAAGACCCCCCTATGCCAGTAAGTAAAAATGAGTGCCAGAGCCATCCTTAAAGGTAAATATTTGGGATAGGCAGCTGTTTGCATAATGTGATTTTAAGTGTGACAAGCATGCACCCCACCCAAAAAATAGCTGTGCTTACAGACCCGGGTCACGGATGCCTTGCAATTCTGCCATTAAGGAGTATTTCCATCCCAGTCAGAAACTTAGGAATCATCCTTGGTTCCTCTTTCTCCTTCTCTGACCCCATTCAATCAATCACAAGTTCCTCCTACAGAGCTCTTGACTCTGTCCCTTTATCTTCATTTCCTCTGACAGTACTATAGTTCAGGTCTCCGTCAGTTCCTACCAGGGCAACAGCAGTTCCCTCCTGACCTATCTCTGTGTCTTCAGTCTATTCTCCATATGCTGCAACTAATGGGATCTTTCTAAGATGCAAATCTGATTATGACGATCCCCAGCTTAAAGCCATTACCTGGTTCCTCACCCCCTCAGGATAAAGTATAGCTCCTTAACAGGGTACACGAAGCCCTCGTGGTACGGCTGCTGCTGGCTGCTCAGCCCCGTCTCTTGCTAGCTCCTCCCATCACACATTCACCTTGTCTTGGTCCCTCAGCCTGGCTTCCAGGACTTTGAGCACATCATCCCCTTTGCTTAGAACAGTCCGTCCCACTTTCTACGCTTCCCGTCAAAGACTTCATAAATCTAAATTTATCCCTACTTTAGCACTTTCTTACTAGGTAAGCTTTAGCCCTTTGACCGTCCAATTGTTTCTTAACTAGGCTATGTATTTCATGAACAACAGAACTGTCGCTTATTCACTAGTGTATTTCCAGGACCTAGCACAATGCTTGTCACATTATAGTTAATAAATATTTGTCCATTCGATGAACAAATGAGTTCTAGTAAAGTTCTTATGTTCTATTAACATACTAATGTTGGGAATTCACACTTTAGTGTGATTTTCCTTACTACAGCTCTCTGAGAATATGTTTGAGAGGGTTAATGAGATAGAGGCAGAATTGGCTCTGGAGAACCAGGGAAAAGTAGAAAGGCAATGATTAGCCAAGATAGGAAGGCACTGGGAAGGAAGGAAAGAACAGGTACTACTGGAGAGTTTAGAATGGCCCTTCATGGGTATAGAGAAAATAACAACCAAAACTTGTTCCATTCCTGACAGCATCCCTGAGGCTACCACCAAGGAGACGGCAGTTCCAAGGCCTGGGTTGAACAT
This sequence comes from Lipotes vexillifer, assembly GCF_000442215.2. NCBI lineage: Eukaryota > Metazoa > Chordata > Mammalia > Artiodactyla > Lipotidae > Lipotes > Lipotes vexillifer. The sequence continues at coordinate 1,208,988 of NW_006785037.1, forward strand.
CGAGGTACCTGCACCCTAGCCTAGTGGCTTCACCAGAGCTGGCCTGATGGCTGTGTGCTAACCCCAGGCCCATGCTGTGGAGAAGATACAAGGGCAAGGCAGAGGCGACTGGACAGACACACTGTTTCCTCCTGGCCAGTTTGACTGAACTTGTCTTAGATACAGATGGCTCTGACTAACTTTCTGCTTATCACAGCCTTTTGAAGTATTAAAACTCTACGAGCCCCATACTCCATATATTTCCCTCCCCAAGTAAACTCTTTTGTCTATGATCAGTAGAGAGGAAGCATAATGCGGAAGACCATTTATTTATTTTACTACTGACCTCAATGAACGACTCAGTGAAGTTTCTGGGCAAGGGAAAAATATATCGTCTTCCTTCCATCCCATGATTAGGGCATTCACCAAGGCTCAGACATGTTTCTCCCATCTGGATTCTTTCCTTGGTGATCCAGTTCTGTATCACGGCTCTCACTTTCAGATCTGGGTACCATACTAACAATGCCTAAATCTAAAACATCTACCCTGATCGTACGAGCATACTCCAGGCCCACATGTTCCATTGCCTATAGGACTTTTCCCTTTGAATATCTCACCAAGAGTTCCACCTCAACAAATCCAAACTACCTCATAGTCTTGTCTCCTCCCTGCAAAATTGACCCACAGCTGCAATGTCCTTACTTCTGCCAGTGGTACCATCATTCTCTCAGTCACATGTCAGGATACTCCACTCTTCTCACTAGAACATAAACTGCCACCTCCTCAATGAGGCCCACCTTGACTACTCCATTTAAAATTGCCACACCATGGCCCCAGCAGTCTTGATTTCCCCCCTCACTTGCTCCACCTTTTTCATAGCATTTACCACTTTCTAGCATACTAATTTACTTATCTATTTATTATTTATCAGTCTCTCTGTGACTCCTACAAGAATATAAATACCACTGAAGATAAGGATTTGTACCTGTTTTTATTCACTGATGTCATACCTGTGCCTACAGCAGTGCCTAACACACAGTAGGCACTGCTGTAAGCACTCAATAAATATTTGTTGGATTAATAATTCATGCCACAAGTATATATAACAAAGAATATATTTTAAAATACCTCTGTCCTCTAGCTAGAACTTAAGCTCCATGAAGTAGGGGACTTTGTTTTGTTCATTGTTGTGCCCCCAGGGATTGTAGGTATTCAGTAAAAATCTGTTGAATAAATGAATGAATGGGAACTCATTGAGTTACCTTTTTGTACCAAAAGGTACTAGGTGTTTGGGGATTCTAAGATAATTTTAAACAACTAACTATAATACAATGGGGTGAAGAGATATGATAGGGGTAAAAACAAAATGCCATGGAAGCTCAGGAGTGACAGCACTGAAGGTAATTCTTCACACCTGTTCATCTGCTTTATATGCCAGGCGAAGGTCCTAGAAAGAAAGTATATGGTATGGGACAATGCTTCTCAAATGTTATTTGTATATGAGTCACCTCAGGAATCTTGTTAAAATACAGACACTGGTTTTGTGGACCTGAGGAGAGCCCTAAGCTTTTATATTTTTAACAGGTCCCAGGTGATACTGAGGCTGCTGGTCCTCAGACCACACACTGAGTTACAAGTCTACTTAACTCAGCACCCATTCCCCCTTATATCCTTTTAGTAAACTCCAATTTTGTTCATGTATCTAATCTTCCCTTCCCCAGTACTCAGAGGAAGTGATCCTAGCCCCAGCCACAGGGTTAGACTGGGATGGAGCTCAAAGCCAATCAGTATAAGGCATTCTTCCGGCTGATTACTGGATGAGAATGGGGATGGGAACTCAGGATTTTTAGTCTATGTTTCGGGGAAACGTTTCTCTTTCCC
>NW_006785037.1:1211628-1249015 GCF_000442215.2 Lipotes vexillifer
TCTTTCCCTTCTACTGTCCCTCAACAAGGAAGCATGTGGCTTGATGACTGCAGGAGACCATCCTATAACCTGAGCAGCAGCATCTTAAGATGAAGCCAGTGCCAGGAGTGCTGAGTGAAAAGAGGGAGAGAACCTGGGTCATTAATGACATCACTTGGCTGTTGATTGTGCTGAGCCTGGAAGTTACTCTGTCTCTGATCTAATAAATGTCCTTATTGTTTAAGCCAATTTGAATTCAAAACTTCTCTTATTTGCAGCAGAAATCACCCTACTGATCACACATAACTTTTTTTTTTAGGGAATAAATATTTATTGAACACCTACTATGTCCCAGGCACCATCCTAAGGAAACTAAAGAGCCATAATCCCTACCCTCATAAACTTTATAGTCTGTAAGGTAAATTAATTTGAGCCCAAGTTAGTGAGATTAACAAAATTTCATTTTACTATTTACTTTCTTGGATGGAGACTGCTTCTCCCTCCCTGACTGTACCTTTGAAATAGTTCTTATTAATTACCTGTTGCCCTGGTACAACTGCCTTAATCCTAAATCGGAGCTCTGTCTCCTCACACTTAAAAATTGCAACAGTACCCTAATACCACTCTGAGATCCAATCTACAAACAAGTAACCCATCAATCTTCCTAAAGCATCGACTTCACGGAGCAAAAACTTCCAGAGACCCTCCTTGCTTATACCGGTGATTTTTAAGCTTGTTTTATTAAAACAAGAACAGTTCTTCAAAGGCAAAAAATGTTTTACACAGAGTCCCAAAGTATAAAATAGATAAACCAGTGTTGTGCTGTGGACATAGGGAAGGGTGAGGGGCAGACAGAGTCTCACCTGCCCCACTCCAGCCTACTCCCCACCTCCACTTGACCCTCCCAACACACCCCACCCCTGAGGAGTTGTGGTGTCTTCATTTCACACTATGTCACAAAATCAAACACTTCCACTTGTCATTCTATTAACTGCGTCCATTCTTGATTCACTTAGGTCAGTCTTCCCACAACTCTTCAAACACACGCACTCATTCTCAAGTCTTTGCTCAGGCTGTTTCTTGCATCAAGAATGTTGTGTGTCCACCTTTATGTAAAACTGACCCACCTTCACAAGAAACCTGACAACAAAATATAACGCTCCCAGCACCCACAGAGCAGGCATCACCAATCCATCCCAATCCTTCAGGCATTCTTTCCTTTGAGTCTTTGAGTCTTTTCCATTGAGTTCACAATCCTTTTCCATGCATCATATAGTCAAGCACCATCAACCCCCAAAAAGCAAAACGCAAAAAAAATTTTAAGCCTTTTTTATTCCCAGTATTAAGTACGGCTCTCATTCTGTCATTTTATAGACTCACATTATCACTTAGTTATAAAATAGTTCGATCTGTGTGGTTCCTCAGTTAGATTATAAATGACTAGAGAATAAGGCCTATATTTTCTCTTTCCCCTCAATTTCTAGCTCAGTTCTAGCCACTTTGTTAGGTACTAAATAAATAAACTGGATGAATGAATATTCAGGTAATATTAACTTGTGTCTTCTAAAGCATGCTTATATGATCACTATGGAGTATCAGAACATGAGGCAGCACTACAGCTGCAAGAACCGCCTTAGGAATCAAGAAACCTGAGCCCCTCTCCCACAAATACTACGAATTACCTATGTGGCTCCTTCGTCTTCTGGGCCTTGGTTTCCCTCATCTATAAGAAGGAACTTGATTAAATTATTTGTGTTGATGCTGGGGCATTCTTTGAGTTTGCTGAGAGAAGCAGCACTCAGGTTACCAGGTCGCCTTGTGGGAGTGGGGCCCATTGGGAGGATATAGGGCCTCCTCCATGTCCTTGGCTGTATTCTGGGTCCCGTGACTTCCATGGCCATGTGGAGAACTGGAATAACAACTCCTGACACAGAGCATGACTGACTACCTTTCTTTGTGTGAACTCATCATCAGTTTATCCCTATCCAGCAGACTCTGCTGGCTGGGCAGAGTTTCACAGCAAACTCTGTCAAAGGCTGGTAACCTCCCTTAAATCCAGCTTATACATGATTGTCTTTGGATTGGACACCAGTCTCTGGTCCAGTCAGCTGGAACCAAGGTATCAGGGTTGGTTTCACTCAGGGACCACTCCTGCAACTTTATGTTGGAAGAACTGGTTTGGGCCACTCTTTTCAGAAAAGGGGGCTGCAGGTATGGCACAAACCTAGTGCTTCATAAACACTTCTCTCTTTTTCTAAAATGTTTTACGTTATTTAACCAAATATTCCCAATCTTCACGAAAAGCATTAAGAAATACGCATTATGAAGAAAGATTATATACCGTATTCACTTAGTAGTGACTTAATCTTTCTGCCCAGTAGAAAAGTATACAGGAAGTAGACCTATACAAATGCAAAAATCCAACTCTCCTGAAGACTTTCTGGGACCCAAAGGCCTTATACTTATTCCTTCAGTATTAAAAAAAAAAATGTTTTTTAAAGAGGACACCAAAGATTAAAGTGTTTTATAAACTTCTAATGTGAAGCTAATTCAAACACAGCCTGCCTGGAACATGCTCAGTCACAGCGACAAAATCTCCCACCTGTGGACCCTTCCCTACGTCCCTCCTGGAGTCCCCACCACCACGCGAGAGTGCTTTCTATGAGGGGCTGGAATGCACTTACCCATGCATCTCACACAGAGAGATAAGGGCCTGGCCCATGAGCCCAAGGCCTTTGGCAATGGACACATTTTTATAAAGAGAAAAAAAAAGAAACACCACACATAACTGTGACTTTGTTTCTCAACTTATCATTTCAAAAAAAGGCTGTAAAATGGAGTTTAATCAGAGTGCCATTTTTTTTTTCAAAAGATTTTAATTATTGGAATGCAAAATTTTTTTAATACTCAAAGAAAACCTGGGGGGGGAGAAAAAAGCAGAGCTTAAAATGTTAGGATCATAAACTGTTAGGCCTGATGACAGGATAGAGGATGCTGTAGGATCATCTAGACATCACCTCATGGGGGGAAGGAGCCTGGACTTTGCTCTCATACCACCCTAGGAATGAATGCCTATTTTGCCTTGTACTGGTTTGCTAAACCTTTTGCAAGGTGCTTAATATTAACAATAACTGCTCATCAAGTGCTTTATTCTGTGCCGTAATATGCATAATCACGTTTACTTCTCACAAGAACCCTAGAAGATAGAAATTATTGCATCTCTGAGAGAGTAACTTTCCCAATCAGCCAGCTTATGAGAGGGAAGCCAAGATGCAAAGCCAGATTGAAGTCTCTCTACTGCCTTCCCATCCACCTTCTCTGACCCTTCATTTCCTCAAATATAGAATGATCTCCCTTAGAGAACTGTAGGGAGACTTCAGTTTTGTTCTGTTTGTAAATGTGCGTGGAACATAGTAATTGTTCAATAAATGTGGACTAGTAATATAAGTTTACACAAAAACTGGAGTCCAGAGAGCTAAGTCACAAGGAAACCTCATGGGCAACTCTGGTTTCTTTGATTTCCAGTCTGGAATTCTTTTCCTTTTTCTGTACTTAAAAAAATGTCAAATTTAACATTCTCCAAAGTGCAAAATATAGAGAGAATGTAAAATCACTCAAAATCCCATTATACCCACATAGCTTTCTGTATGTTTTCTTCTGCTGTCTTCCCATGTGTTGATTTTACATTGTTAGAGTTTTATATTCTGTTTTTTTCACTTGACATTGTCATAAATACTATAAATTTCATGAATAATGTGAATACTATGTTACATACAATGTATGCTATTTGCAAATAGATGGAACATTTTTCTCTCACCCTCACTGTCATGAGGGAGGGTAGCACAGTGATGAAAAGTTCAGACTCCCTGTGAGAGAAACCTAGAAAAGAATCCTCAGCGCCGCCATTTTATCACCATTTGACTTTAGGGAAGCTTCTTAACTCTCGAAGCCTCGGTTTATTTATCTGTAAAGTGGGGATAACGATTCCTACATCATAGTATTATTGTGAGGATTAAGAGAGATAATACATATAAAACCCCTATGCTTTTATTATTCACTCTAAGCACTTACTGTTAACTATAGCTATGTGTAATTCTAAGTTTCCCCTCCTTCTGCAACCAAACAGCGTTACTTCACATTTTCAGTTACTCAATGGCTTTACAGAAATATGCTTAGAGATTACATAGGTTTAAGAGAGGACGAGGAGAAAGGGAGAGTGGAGGAGAGAGGAAGACGTGGCTGCTGGGGGGCCCTGCTGTGTCCCCAGCTCAGCGGGAGCGGCGGGGGTTTCCAGGCTGAAATTCCATTCCCAGGTAGCTCACAAGGCAGAGCTGGCCTCGGCTGGGCAGTATGGGCTGTGCCCACCTGCTCCCTCACCGCAGCCTCATTCCACGCCGGCTCCCTCGGGATGCCCGAAGCGCCGTGGCCTGGAATGGAAGCAGCTGGGGCGAGCAGGGAGGCCTTCTGTGTTCTCAGAGAGCTTCTCAGTTGTCTGAAATCCTCAGCTTTTCAAAGGAGGGCTGATCCCTACATAGAAATGTGAAACTGCTGTGAGTCAAATAAATCATTAACAGGCAAGCTGGGAAAGAATGGGCAATAAAGAGGACGAAGGGTCAACCTTAGGTCTTCTCAAAAGGATTGTCTTCACATGTGGGCTCCATTCCTTATTCCAGTCACCTTCCTGACTCACAGGATGACTTCTGCTCCTCCAAGGGAGCACCTGAGGCTGTGCCAGGAAAAGTCCTGTCGCCTTCCACCCAGCTGAGCCCCCGCTGGTTCTTAAAACTCTATTCTCCTGGCTTCCCGGATGTCATCCTCTCCTGGGCTTTCTCCTTTTCCATATCACCCTCCTTTGTCAGCAGTTTCTCCTCTACTTGACCTCAAACACCACAGCTCCTTAGGGCACGGCTCTAAGCCCCGTCCTCTAAACACCACAGCTCCTTAGGGCACGGCTCTAAGCCCTGTCCTCTTTTGGGGCTTTGCTTTCCTTCTTCCCACATGACCTCATTCGTTTTCATGATTTGAAATATCATCTACATCCTGGTGACTCCTACATTGTAATCGGCAGCTCAGATCTCTCTTCGGAGCCCTACACCTACACATCCAATACCCTGGACACACAAATCTACATTTGGATGTCTCAGAAATCTATAACTGAACAAGTCCAAACCGTAACTTCCTCACATTGTCCCTTCATCTGGTGTTCCTGTCTCAGTAAATCTCAGTCACTCCCATCTGCTCAGTAGTTCATGCATACCTGAGACCTAGCAGTCAGTCTTGACTCCTGCCTCGTGCCTCCTCACCACCCCCATCCAATTTAACACAAATCCCTCTCCATTCCTCCTCTAAAATATTTTTGCAACCTCCCACTGTCACCACCATCTTCCAAGCCTTCTCTTCTGATAACCAGCTAGCAATCCCCTGAGCCCTCCATGTGGCAACTGAGGATCATTTAAAAACATGATAAATGGGATCGTGTCACTAAACACTGGTCTAAACCACTTCCCATTGCACTTTAATAGCCAGTGCATCAGGCACTGTACAAAGAACCCTACATGTATTATCTTAGTGAATCCTCACAACCCTACAATTACTATCCTGTTTTACAAATAAGGAAACTGAAGCTTGGAGAAATGAAGTAATTTGACCAAAATAATGGAACTAGAATGAAGTAGAGTTAGAATTTGAACTCAGTCAGTCTGAAGCCTCACCCCAGGCTCTTAAATGATTGCTATCCTGCCTTTCTCCTAATCCAAAATCTCTAACAACCCTAACAGGCTCTGTGGGACCAGGACTCTATCCAACTTTATCTCCATCATCTCCTTCATCTCCATTGCTCCTGTGTTCCAGTCACATGATTCCTCTTTCAGTGACTCTAGTACCCTAAGCTCTTTCCTGCCTCAGGGCCTTTGCATATATGGTTTACTCTGTCAGTAACACTTTTCCCTATGTGTGGACTAACTCCTCTTCATCCTTCAGGACTCAACTCTATTATCACTTTCTTACCGAGAGAACTTTGTCTAATTCCTTATCTAAATTATTTTCTTATGTTATGCTTTCTCACTGCATCCTGTCTTTTTTCTTCATAGCACTTACTACACACAAAAAATGTGTATATATAAAATTGTTTAATGTTTACCTCTCCCATAAACATAAGTTCCATGAAAGCATAGACCATGACCACATTTTTCATCACTGTATCCCCTGAGGTTAGCATAGTAGCAGATGTTTAATTAATATTGGTTAAGTAAATAAATTTATTTATCTTTATGGGATAAATAAGTTATGCACATCAATAAGAAAAACACCACATTCCCCGGTAGATAGAGAGGTAAATGATACCAATGAACAATTAACAAAATTGGAATAAAATAAATAAACAGGGGGATGGTCTACCTTATTAATAATCAGGTAAATTGAAACAGAAATGAGATACACTTTTTCATCTATTTCAATAGCCAAAATGACAAAATAAATAAATAAAATTTCTTAATGTTGATGGTGAAACTGACCCTTTCATGTTTTGATGGTGAAAGTGTCAACTGGCTAAAAAAAAAAATCTTACAAAAAACAGTTTGCTATGTATCAAGAATCTTAAAACATTTATATTCTTTATAATATAATTCTACTTCAGGAACTCTATTTTAAGAAAATAACATTAAGACAGAAATTGCTTTTATATAAAAATACTTTATCTCAGCATTATTTTTGTGTGTGTGGAAAAACTCGTTTATTTCAAAGATGAACAAACACAAAGCAGCCCAGCCAGGATCTATACAAAAAAGCTACAGAAACAATGAAAAAGGAAACAGTAAAACAGAGGGCTGGCAAGGATTTCTCAATAACAATATTCCTTCCAAGGAGTGGATGGAACTTGTGACAAGTTATTTTACTGGGAATTGAAACAGGTCATGAAGAAGTGACCACTAATTACCAAGAATGTGTGTCATTGATAGAAGAGCCGCAAGGGGAAACGATTTTGAGACAGCAGAAATAGCTAAGCTCTGGGCTGACTAAACAAATGAATAAACAAAAAAGAGGAGGTAGCATTACACAAAGAGGTTGCAATTAGGAAAACAAAGCAAATAGTGATTTATAGGATATAAGTGAGAAAAATAAACATAATAGACATAGAAGGCTTAAAAGACTTATTGCTAGTGAGTGGAAACATACCTAAATTTTGTATATTGACCTTTTCCCAGAGAATAGTGAGTGGACATTCACTTACTAATTCTAATAACTTGTCTATAGATTCTTTTGGATTTGCTATGCTTCTACTTGCTGGACAATTCTAATTTATTGAATGTCCAAATCATATCCCAGAAGATACTGAGGCGGAATAGTAAAATACCTAGACAGCAGCAAAGGAAAAACATCAAATTGCTTACAAATAGGAAGAGCATATGATAGGAGTACAGAGAAACTCTGGAAATGAAGAGGGAACTCTTAATAATTATGCTGGGACAGCAGGCACTAAGTGGGCTGTCCCAGAACATACAGTGGGCCCATATGTACATGTCTCTTGCTCTAAATTGCTTGAGTAAAGGTTATCTCAGCATTATTTGTAACAGTGAAAAACAAGGTAAATCAAGTGCCTAACAATAAACATTGGTATATCCGCCGCATTATATGCAGCCATTAAAATTATTTTTACCACAACTTCACAATGGCCTGGGGAAATGGCTTGGCTGTGACCTTGAACACATTGAATGAAAATGCATAATTTCTTATATTATATATGCCTGGACATGGGGTAACTTTGAATATTACACAATCCCAAAATATCCTATTGAAAAATTTAAAACAATTGAGCTTTTAGGGGCAGGGGACACGAAACTGGACTATGCAAACTTTTAGCGATGAAGATGAAATATTTAATTATCTTCTTATATGATTTATTAACTTAGTTTAAAATACATATCCAAAACCACATGTATAGAAAATATACTGTTAAAAATTTTCGTCGACTCTCACATTTCATGAAAAAATTTTATTCAAACTCCTCAGGGGCAAGTTTGATATCAGTGTCTTCATCATCTCTAAAGAGATACCTACCAATTTTCCAGGCCACCTCCTCTTCACTTCTGTCTAAATTGTTTGCAAAGTGATACTTTGTCCTTTTCAAAAAAATTTTTTTCATTACAAAACATTTCAAACATAAGCAGAAATATATAGAACTCTCAGCAATTACCAACTCACGGCCAATGTTTTTTTATACTCCCGCACGTCCTCCTTCCTGGATTGTTTTTAAGCAAATCCCAGACATCACATCATTTTATCCAAAAATATTTAAATATGTATCCCTGTGATAAAGGTCTTTTTAAAAATACAACTGCAACACCTTTATAGCACATTGAAAAGTTAATTATTCCTTCATATTATCAAATATTTAGTAAGTGTTTGAATTTCCCCAGCTGTCTCATAAAGTTGTTTAAATCAGGATCCAGACCAGGTGCAGCCATTTCATTTGGTCAATTAGTTTTTTAATTCTGTGTGAATCGATAGGTGTCCTCCTTCTTCTTGCTCTTTCTTCCTTTTCATACAGTGTATTCATTGATTTGTCTTTGAGAGTTTCCCATATCTGGAATTTTGCTTATTCCATCCCTGCAATATCACATGACATGTTCTTCTGGTTCCCTCTCTTTCTGGAAACTTGTAGTTAGCTCTAGAGACTTTATCACAGTCACATTCTATTTGTTCAGTGGCAAGAATATTTCATGGATGGTACTGAGTACTTTCACAAGGAGGCACATAATGCTTTGTTGTCTTTCTTTTTGCCATAATAAGGCCATTACCTTGATCCACTATTGCATTAGGGGTGCAAAACGGTGAGATTCTATCATTCCTTCCTCATTTATTAGCTGGCATACTTCTACAAGGAGAAACTTTCTCTCATCAACTCTTGATTACCCTAAGATGCAATATGCAGGAGAAGCAGGATAAATGCTTGATTCTTTCTCTTTATGTATTAGTTTTCTGAATAAGGAGCTGATTTCCTAGCACTCATTAACAGTGACCTACAAGGTTTGTATGTGTGTGTCACTGCGTTTTGTTTTATCTTATTTAGGACATACACATTCGTTATTCCATACAAGCTTCTGGCCCTGGAAATTGTATTGCAAGATAAAACCAACTGTAGAATATTAGGACAGTGGACTTGTTTTTCAGTAGATAAGTATATTTTATTGATAGATGATGTTGAATTTCTTGTGCTCACTTGCTTTTTTTTTTTATAGAATCCTTGTACCACGCAACTCACCAATTTAAAGTGTGCAATGCAATGGTTTTTAGTATATTCACAATTGTAAAACATTTTCATCACCTCAAGGAGAAATCCCATAACTTTAACTGTCACCCACTATGTCCCTCCCCCCTCCCCCAACTCTAAGCAACCACTAATCTACTTTCTGTTCTATAGATTTTTGTGTTCTGGACTTTCATACAAATGGAATCATATAATATGTGGTCCTTTGTAACTGGCATCTTTCACTTAGCATAATGGTTTCAAGGCTCATCCATGCTATAGCATATATGTGTACTTTGTTTCTCTTTATGGTTGAATAATATTCTACTATGTGGTTATACAACATCTAGTTTATCCACTCATCAATTGATAGACATTTAGGTTGTTTCCACCTTTTGGCTATTATGAATTATGCTTCTGTTGACATTCATGTACAACTTTCTGTGTGGACATATGTTTTCATTTTGCTTGGGTATATATCTAATTGTAGAATTGCTGGGTCGTAGGGAAATTATGATTAATCGTTTGAGGAACTGCCAGACTGTTTTACAAAGCAGCCACACTGTTCTACATTCCCATTAGCAGTGTATGAATGTTCCAACTTCTGCATGTCCTCACCAACATTTGTTGTTATCTGACTTTCTGACTCTAGCTATTCTAGTGAATGTGAAGTGATATCTCATTGTGCCTTTGATTTGCATTTCCCTGGTGAATGATCATGCTGTGCATCTTTTCATGTGCTTATTGGCCACTTGTATATCTTCTTTGGAGGAATGTCTATTCAGATCCTTTGCCAATTTTTAATTGGATTATTTGGTTTTTTATTATTGAGTTTTAGGGTAGCTGGTTTTTAAAATTCGCCACATAGATGTATATTTGCAATATCCATTAATATAAACACAATGCTTTTTAAAAGTACTATAGTAAAGGCTTACTTACAAATATAACCAACGCTTACAACTGTGTAGTTATGACCTCAGTGTATTAGGGTTCTCCAGAGAAACAGAACCAATAGAACATAAGAGGAGATTTATTACAAAGAATTACTCACGTGAATATGCAGACTAAAATATCCCACAATCTGCAAGCTGGAGACCCAGGAAAGCCAGTGATGTAATGCAGTCAAGAGTCAGAAGCCCTGAGTACCAGGGGAGCTCGATCCCGATCTGAGGGCAGGAGAAGATGAGGAAGAGGAGATGAGTTGTCCCAGCTCAGCAGAGCAGGGGTGGGGGGTGAGAGGGGTGAGGTGTGAATTCTTTCTTCCTCCACCTTTTGTTCTATCCAGGCCCTCGCCTCAACCGATTGGATGGTGTCCACCACGTTGGGGAGGGCAATCTACTTCTCTGAGTCCACTGATACAAATGCCAACCTCATCCGGAAACACCCTCCCGGACACACCCAGAAACGATGCTTAATCCTGGCTCCCCATGGCCAGTCAATTCAACATATAAAATCAAGCATCACACTCAAGAATGAGCTATTGACTTTGTATTAATTTCTTAACTAACTTTTAAAGATTCCAGCAGGTGACCTGAAGAAATATGGAAAAAATGGAAAACTAGAACTGACTGCAGTTTTTTTAAAACTAAAATGTCTTCCCTGAATAACAGATTGTTATTCAAAACAAAATAATTAATATTCTATAATATGATAGACTTTATAAAGACTTGAACATACAGTGACCCTCTTTTCTGAGGAATACTTTTTGGGAAACGCTGTCTTTTATTGGATATATGTAGTACATAATTTACAACTGTGTTTTTAAATGAAGCTATAGCGCCATGCAGCCAGCATTATTGGATGATTAATCATTAATCCCTCTCAGTTGCTTCAGGGTTGTAGTAGATAGCAATATTAAATGATATATACACAGGAAGTGTTCCTGAAATTTGTGTTCTGCCTGTGAGGGTGCCCTTCTTCAACTCAGACTCCAGAGGAAATGAGTCTTTCCACATCTTCAAGATGTCCTTCCCATGGTTACGGTGCCCAAGAGAAAACTGACTGGACAGAGAGATTGCAGCCCCAAGGAGAGCATGGGTGCATAGCCCACTGGGGAGACCTTAGTGGCCAGCGAGTGCACTCAGCAAGGGAAACAGAAAGCTGAAGTGTTGCAGGAGAAGCGAGGATGAGAGAATGGTCACATCCCAGGTCTTAGGCAAGTCCCTGGGATGGGCTGCCAAGTGAGGGTCCTTCAAAAGAGAGCCATAGTTAAAGTGGAAGCAAGCTTTTTGAGAGGATACACATTCCATAGGCAGAATGAGGTGGTTCTCAGAAGGTGGGAGCGGGTCCCAGAGTATGGGGTTGTTAGTTTTTATGGGCTGGGTAATTTCATACTAACCAATGGAAGGAATATTCTAACTGTTTTAGGGGAGAGGTGGGGATTTCCAGGAATTGGGCCACTGACCACTTTTTGGTCTTTTATGGTTGGCCTCGGAACTGTCATTGTGTCTGTCATGGCGCCAGGGGATATGTCATTTAGCATATGCTAATGTATTATAATGAGCATATAATGAGGCTCAAAGTCTGCCGGAAGTCGAATTTTCCACCATCTTGGGCCTAGCTGGTTCTAACCAGTTTTTGTCTGCATCCTGTGTTTCTCAGTGGCTGTGTCCCCCTCTTCCTTCTTTTGACGACTGTGCCCTGCCCCCTTCCTGTTTCAGAAGCATCACCAGGCTCCTGATGATGCCCACACACAGCAAGGCAGCAGGCAACCAGCAGTTTTGCAGACTGCTGGAGGGAGCACACACTGGAGAAAGTTATGACTCATCCTTGGTGAGGAAGAACTAGGGACTGGAGTTATATGACACTCTTCAATTTTTTGTAGTTTGTTGGATATAATCTTGTAAGTAAACTCCAATCCTCTTTACTAAGAGTGGGCTTGCAGAAATAAGAGTCACAGATGTAGAAAACAAACTTACGGTTACCATAAGGGTAAGGGGTGGAGGGATAAATTGGGAGATTGGGACTGACATATACACATTACTATATATAAAATAGATAACTAATAAGGACCTACTGTATAGCACTGGGAACTCTACTCAACACTCTCTAATGGCTTATATGGGAAAAGAATCCTAAAAAGAGTGGATATATATATATGATTCACTTTGCTGTACACCTGGAACTAACACAACATTGTAAATCAACTATACTCCAAAACAAATTAAAAAAAAAAAAAAAGAGTGGGTTTGGTCCATCTCAACAAATTACTTTGTTGTCATCCTGAAGTTCTAAGTTAAAGAAGCTCTCTAAGTATAGACAAATTAGATGGACCACAGCTAACTGTTAAGTCAAGATTCTGCCCTTGGGAAGATCAATAATATATCAGCAGCCTCCCTTACAAAATGACTAAGGCAGCTACAAGGGTATATTACTCATAGAAAATATTCTTAAATGAAATATACCAAAACATTGGTTTCGGTATATTTTGAGTGTTGGTCTTATAAGAGTATTTATCCTACTTTTTCCCCTTTTCCAAATTATGTTCAAAGGGCAAGTTTTTTTGTGTTTTTTGTTTTTGCGGTACGGGGGCCTCTCACTGTTGTGGCCTCTCATGTTGCGGAGCACAGGCTCCGGACACGCAGGCTCAGCGGCCATGGCTCACGGGTCTAGCCTCTCCGCGGCATGTGGGATCTTCCCGGACCGGGGCACGAACCCATGTCCCCTGCATCGGCAGGCGGACTCTCAACCACTGCGCCACCAGGGAAGCCCCCCAAAGGGCAAGTATTTTTAAATGAAAACTAATAAAATAAAAAATGAAAATGAAGTTTAATCCTAAATGATTCATATTTCTTATAGTTTATAGTTGCACTATCTAACCTTGAAATATTGACCAAAAAATTACTCCTACTCCAAAAAGATAGGTTATAGAAAAACATTAGCTGGAAATTTGCCTATATAACATCATATCTGTTGAGGTTTCAGAGAACTAAGCCCTTTTTTCCCCTCCAGAGTTTAAAACCGACTGCGAGATAGACACAAGAGTTAGTTGAAAATCAAAACTCTTTTCTTGATTCCTACTAAGGCTGGATTAGAGAATGTGGCTTTACATCTGTGACCACAGTGGACTCACTCACATGTTGCCCCAAATTAAACTTATCTGCCTGGTCACAGGACGAGCTGGAAAACCAAAGGCTTTCCTCTCAAGGACGGATGGTGCCCTGCAACTATACTACGTGGGGAGCAGACCAGAGGACATGTTTTCTGCAGACAGCTGGGCCAAACGGTAAGTGAAGTCCAAAGGGGCTGAGCCATGAAGGCCCAGTTCTTATGCTCAAACAAACCAGAGGTAGAGGGCTAGAGAGAGCCTGGGAATGTTACTTTAAGGAAAGCCTTCTATACAGAACTACGAGACCAGGGGAAAAGAAGAATCTCAACCCACCTGCAACATAATAAATGGTAAAAACTTCATTCAGGTAACTAAGGCTATGTGACCCTAAGAAACAGTTTTGACTATTTCCTAAACGAAATTAATAAAAATTTTGGTGTCAAGTCAATGCAAAAAAAACAAAACAAAACAAAAAATCAGTCATTAAACAGAAGTAGCTCTTGTATTTTGAAAAGAAATAAGAGTTTTCTTTTTAAAATATGCAACAATAGGGACTCCCCTGGTGGCACAGTGGATAAGAATCCACCTGCCAATGCAGTGGACACGGGTTCGATCCCTGGTCCGGGAAGATTCCACATGCTGCGGAGCAACTAAGCCCGTGCACCACAGCTACTGAGCCCACATGCCACAACTACTGAAGCCTGCACACCTAGAGCCCGTGCTCCACAACAAGAGAAGCCACCGCAATGAGAAGCCCACGCAGCACAATGAAGAGTAGGCCCTGCTCGCCACAACTTGAGAAAGCCCGCACGCAGCAATAAAGACCCAACTCAGCCATAAATAAATAAATAAATAAATAAAATATGCAACAATATATTTAATTGCCTTATGCTTCTTTCATATTCCACCAGTTAAGTGTCTTGCCCATGAAAATTAGAAAAAACATTATTATGCCTAATAGAATTATTTCACCCTTCCCTAAACACTACTTAGCCAGAAACAAAGACATAAAAACGTCTTGAAAAGAGAGTAGAGAAACTGTTGTTTGTTTTTAAAAAAGTTAATCCAGTGTGTAAAGCTAGTAAGGAAAGCCCATCCTCTTAGCTGGAGTTGCATAACCTTCAAAGAGTCCCTGGAGAGTCATAACCAGGTATGTTGATTCAACACCCACACACGCTGTACACAACTTCTGGCCTTCATCCAGGCTCCTCAGGACAAGGTGTCCACGTGTGTCTGAGTGCCGCCCAGGAGATGCCGGGGAAGGAGCTATTCACGTAGGAATTTCAGTGTTCGAGCCTCTTGCACCATGGTGCCCCACTCAGGCATTAAACTAAATCCCTTTCCACATTGCAGTGCTACTGAACCTGAGGAAAAGAATCTTCCAATCAGCCACAAGCAAATATCTCTGCTTAGGAGCAAACAGAAGTCCAGGAATGAGCACAGAGTCCTCCACAGTCATCGCTGTTGGCAGCCATAAGGCTGTTAGCTGGGGCCTTTCTTTACTGAAAGACCTTGAGTTTCTTTCAGCCTCTCTGTCCTTAGCTCAAAAATACTAAGGCTGGGGCTTCCCTGGTGGCGCAGTGGTTGAGAGTCCGCCTGCCAATGCAGGGGACACGGGTTCGTGCCCCGGTCCGGAAAGATCCCACATGCCCCGGAGCGGCTGGGCCCGTGAGCCGTGGCCGCTGAGCCTGCGCGTCCGGAGCCTGTGCTCCGCAACGGGAGAGGCCAGAGCAGTGAGAGGCCTGCGTACCACAAAAAAATAAATAAATAAATAAATACTGAGGCTGGATTCATCAGCCTGGAACTGTGTTGAAATTCTACCGTTCTTCAGTTTCTTTCTATCCAAGTGTTCCTATGGAAATCCAATAAATTAAGGTGAAAATTATGTTGGTGATTGATTGCTCTGTTAATGCCAATTCAAAAAAATATGCTTGTAAAGTAGGCTTCTGTGCATGCATGCATGTACACACACACACACACCCCACTCACAAAGCAAGGAGCTTGAATTATTTCAATTGTTTGTTCACACAGGCCCAAATTACTCAACCTTGCACTTCATGCTGCTGCCATTGACATGTTAATTGTACCAAGTTGTTTTTAGTTCTTTCAAACTGTCCTCATCTCTCTTTAAGTGGAACAGATTTCTAAACATGGGTCCTCAAAACAGGATGTTTGAGCCAGCACTGTACGCTCCAGGGCATGTAAGAGCTAAACACGCTGATACGCTGAGTATGTGCCTGAAAGACGGATGTGTGACACAGGGTAATAAATAGTGGTTGATTGAAGGAAAAAGTGCTGAAACATTGAAGGGGAATACATCTTTCATTAAATGGAATCGTATTTTGTGTGTTGTAGGACAATTACCTATTTAGGACCATATTTTTAGAAGAACATTGGATTTAGTTCCCAATTAATGTGCCACTTACTATGTAACTTTAGGCAAGGTCCTTAAACCCTCTCTTTGAGTTTTAGTTTCTCCTCTGAATAGTGTAGATAAAACACTCACCTCAAAGGAGGTTTGTGAGCATTGAATAAGAGACTCTATGTAAAAGTGCCTGACACAGTATCTAAAATACTCAAAAGTTATCTGGATATTGTCAATAAAATAATTATTTTATCATCAGAGAAATCACTTTGAAATGCAAATAATAATCATCACTGATTGTGTATGTGTGTGTGTGTGTGTGTGTGTGTGTGTGTGTGTGTGTGTGTGTGTGTAATTTTAAAAACTGAGTTTTATTTTAAATGTCCCCAGGTAGGAGATATTCATCATTCTGTCACACAAGGCACCCACCACTCAGAGAGAAAACATCCCCACCTCCACATAGACACATTCAGTTCTTTTACAAGGAGCAGTCCTCCCCAACCCCCAATGCCCCAGTGTTATCCCATGCTGCCTTTTCCAGTGACAGAAATCAAGGATTAAAGGACCATTTTACTCCTTCTATTTTAAGATAGCTTTTCCAGAAACCATTAAAGGTAGAAGAAAATTCTTCCTGTTTCAAAGATCTACAAAGGAGCAGCAGATTCAACGTCTCCCGCTGGAAGCTCTGCAGGGTCTTCATTTGCTGTTTCAAATATACTTTTTATTTCCTTGCTGTGGCACAAGCCTGCACAAGCTCCAGAGGGCAAGCTTCCCTCAAATAAAGTAAACGTTAAAACTTTAGCTTCCAGCCTAGTGCTGGACATACAGGGAAGGATGCTTTATATGGGTCAGGCTCTGTTCTAAGGACCTTACTGTATTAACTCATTTAATCTTCTGTTTCACCATCTGTAAAGAGAGGATAATAACAGTACTTAGATCATAGGCTGAGATGCCAGGTATAACATTTAAATACCATAAATGGTGCTCCCTTCTCCTCTAAAGACTAAAATGGATGCCTTCAAAAGCGCTAGTAGAGATAAAGTATATAAAGCACCTGGCCACAGTGGGTGCTCAACATATTATAGTTATAATGATAGCAATGTTATCAATTCTCCCCAGTGAAGCAAGCCCTAGTTCATCTGAAGGGCCAAAGCCCTACTGAGCGACTTACAGAGCCAGCTATTTGGGGTACCGTTTTACTGATAACTTATCTTAGAAGCTGATTGAGAGCGTGGCACAGAACAGATGCTCAGCCGAGGCACAGTTTCACTATCAGACCAGGAACATCATTAAAAGGTAGCTATCTTACCTCAGAGAAAACACCTGAATATCAACTATAGAAAAAAAAATCTAAATTCTGTGTCGGTGGCATTCTCCAATGTTCAAACCCATCCCTCGGTTACAACTGGAAAATGAGGAGGGGCCTGGTGCCTGTCAGCCATGTCAGGACCCATCTCAGAGTAAGAGGGAATAGCAGGGTTACAGCCAAGCAGAAGAAAGGGTCAGGGGAGCTTGGCTCAGGCAGATGGGCCCACAACAGTGAGAATAAGCCCTGGTAATATGGGAGGAAGTAGAAAGATCTTTCTCTCATGAGCAAAGATCTCTCAAGCAAGATGTGCCTGTGTATCAGTGTATTTGTACAGTATCAGTATCCAGTAGAAATCCTGTATCCCTCCCCGGCTAGCTTCACACAAAACACACCCGGGGGAATAAGAGTGGTGTCCTCCAACCGAGCTGGCCACAAGCCCTCACCTTGGAAGAAGAATCCTTTGGGTATAATACCTGTATATCAACAAAGACCTCTGTGAAATGACTAGACTTGAGAGCTTCAACATATCCATCCATTGGCACCTACCAGTAGATAGAGGTGTATTGTCTCAGCAGATAAGCTGGCTCCTGTCTTAGGAAACTGAGAGCAGAGGTCAGAGCTAGGACACAGATCAGAAAAATCTTTGTCAGTTCTAAAACAGGCCAAAAAATAAACAACAACACTGAGGTTTAAGAAAAAAAAATCAGAACAATGGCTGCCTGGGGGGATTGACTGGAAAGGTACATGAGGGAACTTCTGGGGACCTGGAAATTCTATATTGTGACGGGGTATAAGTTACATGGGTGGTGTATCCATTTGTCAAACTTGTACAGCTAAGAGCTGCGCATTTTAATGTATATAAAGTTTACTTTAAAATCTGTGAAAAAAATAAGAACGGAGTGGGGAGGGAGAGGAGAGGTATACATGATCTAGAAATAGCAACATGGAATGGGTACAGGAGCGTTCATTATACTATTCAATTTCCTTTGTATATGTTTAAAACTTTCCATAATAAAAACCCAAAGCATGCCTTTGTCAGAAGAGTTACAACCAGGGGCCAGGAAGGGGCGATGTGGGATGAGGGCCCATACGGTCAAAGGGCAGCATGGGGAATGGACCAGAAGTGCCCAGGGGAGGGGAGCCCTTTGTCTCCTGCACATTTCTTGTCAAATTTAGTCCTGCATGTTGCATATTCTTTGTCTTGTTGATCTGATCCTTTCCCTTTGAATTTTCTAGCCATGGAAGAGGAAGCTAATACTATTTATGTATCTTAATAGTCACAAGCACTCTAAGGGGAGGGTAGAAGGGAAACGTTTAAATGTGTCCCAGGCCAGCCCTGCTCATACCCAGTGAGAGACTTCAGGGCAGAGGGACCCACAAACCCAAATTTCTTGAGAAAACTCCACACGAAGATCATATTCCCAGAAGAGATTTGTCACCAAACAAAAACTTGGGGGTGGGGATGGGTTAGTGAATAGCCTTCATGTGTAGATGGATTTCTCCACCAGAGGTGGGGCTGACAGACTGAGGCCTGCAAACTCATGGAAATTAGCAGTAATGAGACATAAACAGTCAAACCTCAAAATAACATCTCTGGCCTTTAGAATCAACACAGCTCTCCTGTCAGCCTGCACCTGGCCTGTCCGGCTGGGTCCAGGAGCCAGTGGGGTTATAGGCCCCTTTTAACAGCTGCCAAGAGCACATTACTCACGGCCAGGATGTCAGCCTTTTATGTTGCCACAAGTGGCCCAGCCGTTGTTCGGGCCTGGCGAAGTCCATCGACGGTGTTTCCCAGAGCTGAAGCTTTGCGCTCTGATTTTTCCATCAGCTCCAGTTTGTCCAAGTGTCCCCAGTGTACACTGAGCAAGCCCCCTCTACTCCTGTGCTGGCCTGCAGCCATGCTCACTGCCAGCCCACATCCTCCTGTCGATGGAGAGACAGGGCAAGAGGCTGAAGTTAGAACAGCAAAGGGCAACAACTTCGCTCGAAGAACTGATCCACCTTGTCAGTGCCTGGGTCCCTAATACAGTGTCAACAGCTGGGAGGTGCCTGTTGAATGGAAAAAGCCTGCAGAGAGCATACCTGTGAAACTGCAAAAACGCCTGATTGTAATCCTTGTGTTTGAAATACACTCTTGAAATGGGTCAGTGGCTTGAGTGGATGGGTGGCTGTATTAGATTAAAAGAGCCCCACCTATATCAAGTTAGTAAGGTCCTTCCTGGATCAGTGGGGCCTGGCAAGATCGGATTTGGGGTTAAATGCTAATGGGGTCATTAGTATCTGATGATGTTGATAACTTTTATTTATTGCAGTTATTTGTTTACCGTCTTTTTTCCTTCTAGACTTTAAATTCTTCAAGGAGTTTTTCTGTCTTATTCACAGCTATGTCTTTGGGATCCAGCCCTGAGAAAATCCTCAAATAAATTTTTATTGAATGAAGGGATACATTGAATTTTGACTCTTCAAGTTACCACAGCCTCTGAGGGCCTGGCGGCACTTCACATGACACCAGGTTCCTATGGCAGGAGACATCCTTAGCTGGGTAGCCAGGAGACCTTTCTAAACCCCTTCTCCCTTTCTCTCTCCCACTAGAGAGGTTGGAAGGTCTCCCTTGCAGTTAGGGGTCTGGGCAATAACGCATAAGCGTGAGTCTGCTGGGTACTTCTGGGACAGAATTTGCTTCCTGATTTAAAAAACAAAAAAAAGTCAGACAAAAGAAGAGAACTTGGAGAACTTGCTCTTTCTCCCTTCTTTTTGCTCTGAATGTAGACTGAAAATCCAGACACTCTGACAGTCATCTTGCTACGAATAGTGACAAGCCTGGCGAGGAAAATGCAACTTCTAAGGTTTATAGAGCAGAAACACAAAAATAACCCAGGTCCTTAGCCTTCACTGAGTCACCAAATCATCCCTGGAATCACCTACCTCTAGCCTTCTTGTTAAGTGAGATGATATAAACATTTGTAATGTTTGAGCCACAATTAGTCTATTTTCTATTCCCTACAATCAAATACTTCATAACTGGTACTTTTCTAATTTCCACATTAGATAGATAGGACAGAGACTGTGTTTTATTCATCTTGTTATTCTCAAGTACATAGTTCTGAACCTGGTACACAGTAAGAGCTCAATAATTATTGAATGCATGAGTGAATGAGTGAACTAACAAATCAAGAAATGAATAAGAAGTGATTCAGGAATCATTTATTGAGCTTCTATTATATACAAGGCATTGCTGGTTGCTGAGTGAGGGCTGTGATTAGAATGTATTATTTAGCTGAATATTTTAGAGGGATAGTATTTTATAAGGTATTGGTTACAAACTATTGTGAACCTTGGTTCTTGCTCTTTGATTTATGTAAATTATGGTTTTTCAAAGTGCGTGCTGTTTGCCTATTTTCTTAATGCACACATACTCATTTGTTTTTAAAGTTTGAAGCAAAGTAACTGTCCCTCTATTATGTTTATTAGTGGAACTCTTTCTATGAAATATGGAAGCTATTTTTCATCTTTGAATTAGCGAAAATTGGTTCCGCTGAGGATTGACAAACTCTGGCTGTTTGCTGACATCCTTTCATTTAGAGCACTAGGATACATACTATCCATGGGTTTTCAAAATGTTTGATGTTTGGAACTTTTAAATTAAAAAAAAATGTGGAGCCTTGATCAAATGGAAAAGTTTTAAATATATCTAATACAAATTGTAATGAAGCAAAATTTATACTAACTTACAATCAATGACCCATGAGAGAAGAAGGTCTAACATAACAAAAAGAACAGAAAAAATGCAAATATTATGTTAATAAGTCTGGGGATTAAGTTTGCGGGAGTTATAATAAGTTTTCTCTTCCTGGCATGCTGATCTTCAGCAGGGCCCAAGTGAAACAAGTGTAAGGAATTTTGCATCAACAGGTGGCAACACTTGTTTGCTTTTTAGAGTGGGGCTTGATTGCATTTCAACAAATGCACTGATAGCTGGTGAAGACGAATATATATTTTAAAGCAACCACATCTAGAAATAACATCCTCATGCAAGCATAAAATGAGAATGGTGACGGAAGAAATCATAGAAACAAACAAATAAGCCTGAAACCTAGCACTACTTGAGAAAATGGCCCAAGAAACCCCAGGGACATTTCCTCAAACAAAGATTGATTCTCCGTGAGCTGAAACTACCTAGAGTCCCATGGTAGGAGAATGAATGGTCACGCAGCCTAGATCTGTGAACAACCTATTCAGGGACCAATGGATTCCTTCCCAGGATCCTTTTTTTAAAAGGGGGGAATACTGGGTTTCCCTGGTGGCGCAGTGGTTGAGAGTCCGCCTGCCAATGCAGGGGACACGGGTTCGTGTCCAGGTCTGGGAAGATCCCACATGCCGCAGAGCGGCTGGGCCCGTGAGCCATGGCCACTGAGCCTGCGCGTTCGGAGCCTGTGCTCCGCAACGGGAGAGGCCACAACAGCGAGAGGCCCACGTACCACAAAAAAAAAAAATTAAAAAATAAAAAGGGGAATACGTATAGCCATTAAAAATTTTAAGTTTGGAGTACCAGCCAAGTCATGGAAATGCATATGTGGAATAAAGTTAAGTGAAAAAAGCAGAACATGAAACTGTATGTATACACAGATTACAGCTTTGCGGAAACTCACGTGCATATGCTGACAGTGATGGAAGAGAATCTAGAGGCATGTCAATGGTTTTATGTTGAGCTAGCCAGTTCTTTTTCCTTTTCCTTTCTTCCTTTTGGAAGTTGTTTAGATTCATGATATAAGAAAAAAGAAAAACCCTAGCACTAAAACCGTCCATGGTACCCTGAAAGGTTTGTCAGGCTTTCTTATGGGGCTCATGGAAGTTAGAGGGCCCAGAGAGCTCATGTCAAGAAAGCAGGGAAGCATGAAGACAAGGATGCTCTTGTTGCCCCTGAAAACTCTGAGGAGAGTGTTCCCCTCGCCTGGCAGGCCTCGCACCTTCCCTCCTCAGACTGCAGTTTGGACAGCAGGCAGAACACTTGTCTGTTTGTGAACAAAGGCTGATTGCTTCCATTGTCAATAAACAAATATTATCTGCTTCTGTTTCTCTGCTAAATTGAATTTCTGCTTACCCTATCTAGTTATATAAAGACTTTATGTACACAGGAAAAAGAAATGGCAAGGTTGCGTAAGCAGGCAGCCCTGGGTAGAGTTGGGACAGTACAGTTTATTTCTTGGGGATCCTTGCTTCTTTTATGCATACTTTTCTCCCCTTCCAAAAGCCCAGGTGGCTCATGAAGCCACTATTTTCATCTTTCATCAACCTATTCAGGAGCCAATGGATTCCTTCCCAGCATTCTGTTTTAAAAAAAAGGGGGGCAGGGGGTGGAGATAGACAAAGGAATGAATCATTATAGACTGAATTTTGGGCATGGAGGTAGGGTTTATATTTGGGAATGAGAACTTTAAATCATACTGTGTAGGCAACTGTCCTTGTAAAAGCTAGAAAAGAGGAAGAAAGAGTTTAATTTACTGGCTCAAAGTCAAATGACTAAAAAGAGGGAAAGTCAGCATTAGAAGTGAGGTCTGTAGAAAGCAGTAGGTATAGTGAGAGGCTGCAAGAGTTCAGGGGAATGGGGGTGAACCCAGCTTTCTTTTCCCATAGGAGAGTAGAATCTGGGATGGTTTCCTCCAACGGCTGAGCCCTGTGGCCACAAAATGCCTCATGATTGTTACTGGTGGGTGAAACAGTGTGATGCCAATCAGAAGGAGGAGGACAAAATCCTCCAGGTTTTTTGTTTGTTTGTTTGTTTTTGCGGTACGCGGGCCTCTCACTGCCATGGCGTCTCCCGTTGCGGAGCACAGGCTCCAGAAGCGCAGGGTCAGCGGCCATGGCTCACGGGCCCAGCCGCTCCGCGGCATGTGGGATCTTCCCGGACCGGGGCACGAACCCGTGTCCCCGGCAGGCGGACTCTCAACCACTGCGCCACCAGGGAAGCCCGAATCCTCCAGTTTTGATGCAGTGGAGAGGGACAAGGGAAGAGACCAGGAGAGAAACTACTCATACACCAATTTTTCAAAGCTAGAGTCCACTGGTAGGTTGTCCTGCAATGAGAATCATGTTGCCAAAGCTTCTAAAGTTTCCAAACCTTCTCCAGAGTAGCCACAAGAAGGTCAGATTGGCTGGACAGAGTGGGTGCTCTTCAAAGACCACCATCCATCAGATTCTGATTGCCATCTCTGCCTGTGCACCAGGCTGCCATAGCTCTCCTGACAATCCCTAAGACAAAGTTTGTAATCCATCTTTTGGCTCAATAATCCTAATTTTTCTGGCAGGCTTAAGGTTAGTAGTCATTTATCTTTCAGTTAAAAACTACAAGATAAAACATCCAGACCTGCAGTAACACAAGGCATAAAAAGACACTTTTTGAAAATTTAAAGAGAAATACACGAATATTCTGCAAAAAATTCATGGGCTTTCTCGAGATCATTGAGCAGATTGGCAGCAGAACTGTACTGTATGCTTCACTCATTCATTTATCTGAGGGACCCAGGTTTTGAGGAAATAGTGATATAAAATCCTTAGCAATTTACGCTATAGAATGCAGCCCCCATAGCATTCAATGTCAAGAATCTAAACTCATTCAAATGCCTCTAATTTTAAGGATTTTTTTTTCAGTTCCCCTTTCCATATGAAATTTGTATTGTTGTTGGCCCAAACACCACTTTTTGATTGCCCTTGCTGCCTGCTGAGAATGCAGTCTCTAAAGCACTCTGTTTAATCTTTGAATCAGCTCAGGAAGATGGAATTACCATCCCTGGAAAACTGCAGTTTTGTTTCAAGAAACTCACTGCAGCTGCAACAATAAGATGGAAATGTGACTGGCCTGGAGGAGAGGATTAAAGGTACGGGATTAGGAAAGCCTTGCTTTTGCCCCAGTGAATAGAATGATCACATAAATCACAGGCTAACTTTGGCTCCACGCAGCTCGTATTGAAGTATGTAGTGTCACAGACTCCCCATAATTAGGATTTGTCATCCTGAGCATCAGGATGGAGGATGCAGATGCCAAAGAGGGGCCAGAGGGAGAACAGAGGATGAGGAGGAAATGAATAATTTTGGTGATGGTGACTACTATTTTGATAGGAACCAGAATGTCTGTAAGATTTCAAGAACCATGTATAAGGGCAAGAGCTGTTGGAAATGTGCCTTCCAACTTCAAAATGTGCCTATAACCATAAGAACACTGATAAGCACCGGGGGTGGGGGGGGAGCAGCTGGAACTCTGCAGGCTGCCTGTGTTTCCTTTCTTGATATTTATTCCGAGATCACATTTGCAGCTGCCTTTATCTGCTCCTTAGAAGTTCTTATATTTGGGGATTCATTAATTGTAAGATAAATACCTACTCACTGACATGGAAATGTAATATATCAGCCAGCTACAGAACTAGTTGTCTGCTAATGCATCTATAGTGAATCTGGAACTTTCCACCCTACCCAGGATGTCATTTACGGAGACTCAAGTTTACGCGCCTCATGTTGCCTCCATATTAGTGCCCTAGGCTAAGACACTAAAAATAATGCTTTTTTCAAGAGAAAAATTTTTAAATTATGTTACTCAGTAATATGGATGGGGACATGAGAAGAGGTTTTTGAATAAGAGCCAGAGCCCTGAAGGAATGACCAGCAGAGAAGAAATAGCATTGTGAATACAGTTGTAGGAGCAAGGTTGTTGAGAAGTAAGGTGTAGCCTGATCTTGTTAAAATGGGGTCAACACGTGTTGGGATTTGAGGCAACACAGAAAGAAGTTCGAGGACAGAGGTGAAACCGTGAGGAAACTGACCCCAGGATATCTAAGGCACAATGTCTCAGGATGCAGCAAGCTGAGGTGTGGTCACTACCAGTTCTGTAGCTGGCTAATAAATTATATGCCCATGTGAGCGAGTATCGACCAAACCAGTAGGTAAGGCAAGGCGCCGAGAGGATCCAGGCAGCAGCCGTGGGTAGTAGTGTGGGTGATCTACAGGGGTCACTGCACCAGAATCCAGACCAGGCTGTCTAAGGGCCATGGCCAAGCAAAATGAAGTTCATGGTGTGTCCCAGGTATATACAGAACCAGAATTTCGAGGCTGGGTAACCAAGCAGCTATCGAGCTGGAATCAGGACATCTAGATAGGCCCAGTTCTTAGAGAGTGAGGGTGATGACACTTCCACTTTGGGGCTACATTAAGGCCCGGGCTCAGCCTTTGAGTGTGAGCTCCTGCTGATAATTCAACTTCATTTCAAATCACACTGGAAGGCAGGGCTGAGGCTGCCTGTTTCTTTCATGTCCTGGTCAGGTTTAGACCAGATGTTGGCCCTGTAGTAGACATACGCCATTTGTCTGCCCAACAGTCCTTACTTTGGGAATGACTTCTCCATGACTCAATGTGATTTGGGTACTGCCCTCCCCAGTGCACACGGGTGGGAATGTGATTCAGGTCTGGCCAATCAGATCACTTCACTCCCCCTCCCACACCGACTTCTCCAGAGATCGCATATAGCGCCAGCTGACCCATCTCTTCTACTGAAGGTCTTCTCCTAATACTGGCATTTACTGAGTACTTACCATGTGCCAGGAACTGCTCTAAATGCTTCAGATGCATTTAATCCTCATATCGATTCAATAAGGTAATGCTGTTCTCTCCCCTTTACAGATAAAGGAACTGAGATAAGTATAGAGTAATTTGTCTAAGATCACACAGTCTGTCTCTAGGTGGCAGAGACAGACTATATAATTAGGCAGTTTTGTCCCCGAGTTTAAGCTACTGATGTGCAAGGGACAACACACTTGCTTCCACTGGGATTGTAAACTTACAAGGACTATGTAAACTGGAGATACAAATAACCATCTTCCCAGGCTTCAGGATGGGAGTTGTCTGCAGTAGAGGAGAATGAGGCTTTACATTATGAGTAGGAGAGAGAAAAAGAGAAAGAGAGAGAGATTGAAAAGAGGCCCTCATCATGTGCCTTGAGTTCCTGGATCTAGGTGTGCCTGAAGCAGTTCAACCCATGGACTTTTCAGTTACAGGGACCAGGAAACGCCCTTTATTGCATAAGCTAGTTAGAGTCAAGTTTTTGTCATTTGCAAATAAGAGTCCTGACTAACACAGGTTTGTCTGTAGGGTACTTCCGTATGCGCTGGGAGGATTGGGGAAGTTGAGAACAGAAGAGATGAGTCAGGATGTTAAAAACACGTTGGCATCCTATGACATTTGTACAATTGCTATGGCACTCCGTGGCTCCAGTTGTGTGCCCTGCCTCAGGGATGGTCTATAGACATACTGACTATCCCTCCCCAGATATAGTCCACTGACCCCTGGAGAGAGGTCTAAAGTTAAAGCAATATGGGGTTATCATCTCATGAGGAGAAAATGTTTGATCTGCCTTATCAATGCCTGGGTTTATAGCACACTGCAAATAACCTGTAGAAAGCTGGTTGAACACATAAAGGCCACACCTGTGAAACTATAAAAAGCGAGATAATTGCAATGCTTGTGCTTTGCAATACACTTACATGCCTCCTTTTAAAAGGTTGGGGGATTGGGTGATTGGTTGGTGGGTCCCTCGGGAATAGCTAGTATGTTTTATACTTATTCCACCTTTGACTAGTTAAATGTGTCCTTTCTAGGTTCCTGGACTTACAGAGAAGTGGGCCTTGCTGTGGTTTGGCCTTGGGGCTAATACAAGTGAAACTCTTACAACAGTGTCTGGGCACATAGTAAGTGCTCATTAATCTTTGGTTTTCCAACAACTTCAGTATCAGGTATTACTTTTCTAACGAACAGATTATGTGGTAGAATGAGTGGGGAAGGGTTTAACAGCTGGATGAACTATTGAAAGTCTCTAATCAATACTCCCACACATGGACAAGTATTAGAGCTGGAAAGATTTTTAATTCAAAGATCAAAACTGGAGAAACCGAGGTTAAGTGAATGCCCAGGTCACACAGCTGATGAGTAACTGTGGCAATTAAAAGATCAGGCTACCACAATTAAATTACGACAGTCTCTCAGTTTACATTGACAATAAGAACAATTAAATCTCTCTACTTTTTGAGTGTGGTATAATCCAGTCTTTAACATCTGAATTAATTATCACCTTTTCCCCTGTTCTCAAATGAACTAGTTTGGAAATCAGAAAGTGCTTGGTCAGCAAGAAACTGTAGAATGTTGTAGCCGAAAGGAACTTTAGAAATCAAATAGGGATGGGAAGGCAGAGTTAAACAGATGTCTCTCCTGTAGGACCCCTCAGTGCTAACATGACTTTTGATTGTCCAGTAGGGAATCTTGTATACACCTTTCTCAAGTTTATTTGACAATGGAATCGTTTTCCTCGGGAAAGTTATTAAAATCTTGCAGTGTCCCGAGTCCCTGAGTAGGCACACGTTTTATTCTATAAATCCTAATTATTTTCCTGCTAGCTGAGGCCCAGAGAGACAGAACCTTCATTTTCTGTTCAGTGCACTTCAACTCCCCTCACTACTGGGGTTTCTGACCTCTAGATCCCTCCCATGCTTTCAGCGTATGGGGGAGAAATCAGAAATTGCAGCTGCCACCCCAGGCCCCCAAACTCCCTCCCCACTGCAGCTTTGAATTCCCTCCACGTGTAATTATGAAGTATGTGTTCAGTTATTTACTTTCCCTGTTCCATGCAGAGTGTGTTACTGAATCATACGGCTCACAAGTAAGCCCAGCTTTGCTGCTGCAAGGTCTGAATTAAAAAGATTACAACCCTGTATCATCCCAGTTTTAAAAGAAACCACTACTTATATAGTTTTCTTTAAAAAAATAGAAACAAAGTTTCTCTGTCCTCTCAGAAATGCAAACAACATTGTAAAATTAAGACTTTTACATGGATTTTGTTGTTTCTGACGGCCCTAAATTGCCTCATTTAGAAAGGTAGAAAATACAATGCCTATGTTTCTTGAATTTCCAGGAACCGAGTCTGGCAGCTGGTTCACAGTTGTCTTTTAGAGTATGAAAGCAAGAAAAATTATAACCAAAGTGGTGTCAATTTGCTCTATTTATCTTGGGAATTAACTTTAAAGCTTAATTGTCAGAGACAGTGACCTCTATACTCATGCAAATCCCCAGGGCATTACAAAAGCAGACTACTAGAGGGGAATGTGAATGCCTTTACGGGGTGAATCGGCCTACACAGTGCCTGAAGGAAAACGCTCAGCCCACGAGAGAAGGAGTTGACGGCACAAGTTTTGTACTCATTTCCCAGTACTCATATCTGGTTCCTAATCAGCTGCTTCTCTCTGACCTGTGTTTCTGCCCCTGAGCTGGTCGCACAATTGCCCATGGATGTGCCTGGTCACAGAGAGACATATCTTAAAATGAGCTGAGCTGGGGTCCACTGAGGAACCCCATTCAGCTTCTGAAGTCCCCTTAGGAGATAGTGCAGAGGCTGGGTGGATAAAGTTCTGCTTACTTAGGAGGGTTCCTGGGAAGGGTTTTGTCTGGAAACTTTCCCTTAATCTGGCAGAATTTGGAACAAATGTTTGGCTGAAACCATATACTATCAAATTAATAGAACAATTGTAGGATAGAGAACAATAAATCAGAAAACAAAAATGCAATCATACAGCTCATAAAGTCTACCTTATGGAAGCAGTACGATGCTGAAAAAGTCCACACGGTCCTTGGTGGAATAATCATCCTCGCCCCCAGCCTGCCCCAGCCTGATCCATCTTGCACATATTTAACTTAAAAAAAAGAGGAGTAAATCATCTGAGCAAATAATGCCCAGGCCTCAGCTATGGTCAGTGGTAAGCCCAGATACTCAGCAGATAACATCACTTGTAATGAGGTAACAGTGAACAGCCAGGAGAGGCAGTGGGTTTTGGTAAAAAGCCTTTTAGAAGTATAAAAAAATTTGTTGACTGGCCCCACCCTAAATCATTGCCCCGTATGAGAGGAACCCTTCAGAACAAAAACAATAACACTGAACTAGATTACACTCTAGTATATACAACGATCCCCTCTCCTGGAATCACCACAAGTTCAGAGCTGGGAACCATGGTTAAGTGCTTTCTTTTACTCTGAAAAATGGAGCTCATTCACTGACTTAGCCTTGACTTGCTCTGGGAATGTTGTTCCCTGGGACCAAATCACAACTTCAGGGATGAAGACATAGGTGGAGACTTGCATTTAGCAAACCACATTAGTCAAATTAATTCTGGTGATCATTGGAATATCAGATAAGGCAGCCAGATCAATCTGATGAGTGGATCTCAGAATGGTCTAAATAGGCCTCTGGGATACTTAGCTCCTCATTAACAGGGGGAAGTGGAAGAGGACGTTTGAGATTCAGAGTTTATCTTCCCAAATTGGGAGCAAGTGAGAAGCCAATGAAAGGGAAAGAAATAAGAGAGAAAATATAGTCAATAGAAAAACAGTTTTTGTGATTTGGCTTTTGAGTTTTTCTGAGAAAAAAACCAGATAGCAGGGAGAAATCCTTGCTGGTTTTCAAGGTTTACCTATTCTAAATTATTCCAACACAACATTTTAGATCACTTGTTCTCAAACAGCCAATTTAAGGACCCATGAAGGCCAGTCGCCAGGGGACAGCTTTAAATATCTCGATTCCCAGATCCACCTATAAAGAAAGTCTAGTATATGACCAGGGTTCTTAATGCATTAGAGGAAAATGGTTAAATGGATCTCTAAGGAAACAATGTTAAAATTGTTAAAATGCAGATTCTCATTCAGTAGGTCTGGCTGCATTTCTAACCAGCCCCCAGGTCAGGCCAAAGCTGCTGGTCCTCCAACCACATTTTGAAAAGCTAGGTTTTGAAGGATGGCTGAGGCTGGAGTTCTGGTACTTGTAGGCTTGGTATGGCAAAACAGGCTGCTGGGATCAAATCAACATCTTTTCCTGGAGGAAAATTCTACCTTCAGCCTAGAGATTGTGAGGTATAACAGAAAGAGCCCCTTCTGAAATCAGTAGTCCCAGCTCTGGGCTGTGCAAAAGTCAGCAGCTTGAGAAAATTACTTTCCTCCTGAGCCTCTGTGACCACACAGGTAAAATGACAGGACTGAATTATGTTGTCTCTAGAATACTTTCTCATTCCGTGATCCTAAATCCTTTAACCCGTGTACATAGAATAGGGTCAAACCAACTTAGGTGGCCTTTTCTAACTCTGCAGGTTATTAGTTACTGTATTTTAAGGAATCAGCATGAGTATCATACATCCTTTTGGTATGTTTGCTGTAAAACATGCATGTCCTTCCTATATATCAATTGTATACATTACTATTTAGGCACATAGTTACACCCTAAAGGGGGGAAATACATTTGTATGTGGGGGGTTGATAAAAGAAAAAGCTATTGTATACAGACTGAAAAACATTATACTTTATTTTTCAAATATTGTAAGAGCTGGTATAAACAAGTCATAGCTTACAGATGTGTATAAAAGCTGCACGAATTATGCACATTTACTATTTGGAGGAAAAAAAACTTGGTTTTAAAAATTGTTTGGACTGTATGTTTTTTTCCTTTTTAGCAGGGTGGGGAGCCAAAGGAATTGAATTACAGGGTAGAATATAAAATACCTCCTTCAAGGAAATAAATGTGTAATAGGAACTATCTAGCCAGTTCTCTCAGGCATGGAAATCCCCCAGGGCTCGTGTAAATGTGTATAAGTATGTCCTCAGTGTCACTCCAGATGTTTCTGCAGGGAAAGAATCCTCCTCCCCACACACTGGCATTAACGCCGTGCATGTAACCTCCATGCTCAGATTTGCCCGTAGCCAAGCAGCATCCTGGAGGACCCCAAGTGAGAATGGAGATCCACAGGCCCTTCCCACCCACCTCTCTCTATACCTAGAAAGTCATGTTTGTTGCTAGGTATCCTCCTAGGCTTGGAGGGGTGAATAGAGCCTGTATTAACAGAGGATAAGGCCCAGAAGCAAAGTTAACCAGGCTGAGAGGTCAGGCCAGGACAACTTTAAATGGTAATTAAGTCTCTCCACACTTATCTTTGGATATTGCCCTTGGGCTCTAGCTGAGCAGGGCCTTCTCTGCTATGTGAGGGTCTGCTTGCAGTGTTGACTCTGCCCCTCAGGGCAACCTGAGCTGCACATTTTTGCTGCAGCCTCGGGCTGTCAGGGCTGTAGAAAGGCAGACCCTAACTTCTCCAGTTGCCCCCCGCGCCTGCTTTATACGGTGACAGGGCTAGGAGGAATCCAGGGCTTCCACTTTTCCTCTAGTGTGTTCTGTCTCATTTCTCATCCCATGTGCCAAGGGGAAAAAATGAGGTACTTCTGCAGAACGCCCACTCACGTGGCCTGCCTGACACTGGGGCCCAGCCCACACAGGGAATGCTGCCATGTGGTACCAGTGGTATTCCCCACCATGTCCCCAGGCAGGCTCCTAACACCACTTGTCTCCCAACCTCACCCACCTTTGTTCACACCTCCCCACCCTAAGCAGAAAGTCACATACCAGCAGCCACAACCAAGAGTAAGTAAGTAGTGGCAATATGCTGAGGGGCTCCAAAGCATAATCCTGCCACTGTGTATGGTGCTTAAAACCATAAAAGCAGCAAAGGGGACAGGGAATGTTATCCAGAACCAGTGACAGTGATTATGGTGCCAACACATGTAAGATTACAAATATAAAGGATCAAGCATCAGATCAAGACATTCTGTGGCAGAGACTCTTGGTCATCCCCCCGATATCCATTCTCTCCCTCTTTTTTAATAATAGAAGCCTGAACTTTAGCTAGGCATACAGCCACCCAGAGTAAAGACTACTTTTCCCAACTTCCCTTGCAGCTGGTTATGGCTGTGTGACCACGTTCTGGTTCTCTGGAATCTCCTTTAAAGAGTGGGGGCATGTCTCCCTCGCTGCTGGCTGGAATGCACCCATCTTGGACTGTAAGGTGAAAGTCATTTCTTGAAGTTGGTGGAACAATAAGACAGAAGGAGCCCAAGTATCTGATAATCAAGGAGCTAGACACCATATTGACTGTGGCTTGCCTATGTTTATGCGAGAGATAAAATAACTTCTCTGTGGTTTAAATCCATGTTATTTTGGATTTTCTGATACTCACAGCTCAATTGTATTCTAACTGATACAATCTCCTTCCCCGGTAAGACCTCATGGGATGTCAATGACATCTCAAAATTAATTGCATCATTGTTTCATTAAAGAGTAACATCCAGGGGCTTCCCTGGTGGCGCAGTGGTTGAGAGTCGGCCTGCCGATGCAGGGAACACGGGTTTGTGCCCTGGTCCAGGAGGATCCCACATGCCGCAGAGCGGCTGGGCCCGTGAGCCATGGCCGCTGAGCCTGCGCGTCCGGAGCCTGTGCTCCGCGACGGGAGAGGCCACAACGGTGAGAGGCCCGCTTACCACAAAAAAAAAAAAAAAAAAAAAAGAGTAACATCCAAAATAATAGCTTTGAAGCCTAAAAAATCTGTTCATCATAGATCTACTCCATGTATTCTCTAATTGTGATAAAATAAAACAACAGAGTACCATTACCAGAGTAATGCCCAGTACAATATTCCTATTTTTTAGTATCAACAGTAAAAGTAAGTCTTGATAAAAGTCTTACAATCAAGGCAGATGACTTTTTCTCTAGAAATACTTGTTGCAGTGACTTAATTTTTGTACTCTTGACAGCTAGATACTAGACACTGGGTCAAATTTCTTCCCCTCAGTTTTCTCTCCAAATCCTTGAAGGGGTGACAAGAGTAATTTTGTGCTGAAGAGGTTATGTTAATGGGCAAGAAAAAAATCATAACTTTGCATTGATATGCATTCATGTCATTTAACCCTCAGAATATTCTTAATTTGCAGATTCAGAAACTGAGAGGCTCCAACCAGTGGCATGACTTATTCAAGATAATAAACTATTAACTAGGTACATTAGATCCAGGCTTTCTAATTCATACTATATCATAATTGACTATTTACTTGTTTATCTCCCCACTAGACTATAGCTCCTTATCCATTGTTGTATCCCTAGCACCTGCCACCAACCATAGGAAACATCCTGGATAAATACATGTTAAATGAATTAACAAGTCTAAAGTCCCACTCTGCCATTGTTCCCTTGCTCTGCAAGCGTTCTACAAACCAACACTCCTCATGTATTGCAGGTCACTCCCAGGTCATACGGCCTGTCAAGAGAGTGTGGTCAAGGATGAGACAGAGGGGAACAGGATAGGTGAACACGCCCATATGACACACTCGTGTTCTTCTCCACACTCTCCTGGGCCTGGGTGGGCCCACCACATAGGGCATTTGGATGTGTGTCTCACAGCCTGGGAGACAACTTGCACTCTGTGTACTTTCCCAGGGAAAGGAAAAGGCAGGCATGGTCTAACATGCTAGAAACGTGGCTGCCTGGTGTCCTGACATCATAGCATCCACCCAGTCTGATTCCTGGAGGCAGGTCCACTTGCCAGGCATGGGCTGGGGAGGGTGTAGAGGGGGAGAAAGTGGGAAGAAGGGTTGAACACCGTAAAAATGGAGTATGTGGCTAAGACATGCAGTGTGACCAGGCACTGTGACACAGTGCAGAGCGGAAGAGTAGAACGGGGTCTCTCAGCTTCTCATATCGTTTGTCTCCAGATCCATTGAAGCTGTCTGTGTTTTGTGCTTAGAGACAAAGATAAAGAGCTCATCACTTCTTGTAAGACCTGGATTCCCTGAAGCAAACTGGACCTGAGCTGGTCCTGCTCCAAGTTCTCCCAGGGAACAATGAGGATGAGGCCAACCTAGCTGTCTGCCACTTCTTTTACCCCTCCCTCCAGCAAGGGTGCCAGAGGAAAGAAGGGTGTTTTTCTTTCTGTGGCTCCTTACAGAGTCAGGAGGTGAAAACAGGCTTGAGTGAGCTATGGTCACCAATCATAAGGCTCTACAGCTAAATTATCACCTGGCATGATGGAAATAACATTATTGTAAAATGTCGTCATGATATTAAGGTCTTCCAGTTGGAAAGCCAAAAGTTAAGCCTGTGCTGGCATTCATTTTCCAATAAATGAGCTGGCTCAAACACTGACTTTCTCTCCTTGACTTGTAAAAATGACTTAAAAATGTAAGAGAAAGTTCAGTAAATGTTTTAAAGATTGCTATTAAGTACAAACAATTTAACAAAACCAAAGGAAACCAACCTTAAAATCCCACCTTCCTTGCCCTTGGCCCCACCCCAAGTCAGGATGAAAGTTCAGGGTCTCAAACAATAACACAGTTGTCTAGTACCTGGTACATAGTAGACACTCAAAAATATTTGGTGACAAGGAATTCTATGTGCCTTATGAATTGGCACCTCACAGACTTTTTAGAGCGGTTGATGACTTGGCTTAGATTCAAGAATAGTGTATTAATGTTCTGGGGAATATTCACAGGCAAACAGCTACAGGGATATACATTTTCCTTTGTTAAAACTTGTATCTGGGCTTCCCTGGTGGCGCGGTGCTTGGGAGTCCGCCTGCCGGTGCGGGGGGCGCGGGTTCGTGCCCCGTTTCGGGAGGGTCCCGCGTGCCGCGGGGCGGCTGGGCCCGTGGGCCGTGGCCGCTGGGCCTGCGCGTCCGGAGCCTGTGCTCCGCAAATGGGGGGGGGCCGCAGCGGTGTGAGGCCCGCATAACGCAAGAAAAAAAAAAAAAAAAAAAAAAAACAAAAAAACCCTTCAGTGTAATTCAACACATCAACTAACTTAAGGGGCAGGGGGCAAAAAAAAAAAAAAAAAAAAAAAACTTGTATCTGCATTCAAATACTGGCCTTGGCATTTCTTAAGTGCTGGCTGCTTTGAGTGTTACTATGTCAAGCCATCTGCACTGGAAAGCAAAATCCTGTTAAGAAATATGATCACAGCTTGTAAAGAGATTATCTTGTTCCTGACCATTATACATTTTATATTTTGAAAATCCGCACAAGGAAAGGTCATACTAAAATGGCAACTCTTTGTCAAAGTGGAGCTGAGTACTTTTAGACAATTTATGACTAGGGTAATATGAAAATTCATTTTCATTTGCATGCATTTTCAGTGGCTTCCCTGCAGTGGCACACTAAAATGAAACTTTTCTTTTGACTGAAAATAGACAAGAGGCTTCCAGTTAGTCCCGACATTTAAGCATCTCGCCACTGCTTAAGAGGCAGCGCCTTCCACTGTTCTCACTGTCCTACAATGAGAAAATCTCGGTGGGAAGCAAATGGTCCAGTGGAGGCAGCTCTTTGCCTGGCTGGGGACAGAAGTTCGAGTCAAGGTTCTAAAGAGAAAGTGCAAAGTGAAAGCTTAAGTGAGACTGATTTGGTATAAGAAAACTAGAAATTGCGAGTCTTCATTCGGAGTTTTCACTCTGTGAGGGGGAACAACAGATTTTGTACAACCAAGTGACAGTTAAGGGGATCTGACCCAATCCTAACGTGACAAATCCGCAGGTTGAGGATCACGACGCTAACGTCCGGGTACACCTGACCTCGGGAACCTGGTCAGTTCCGGACAGCTGGATGCAAGATGGGAGCCAGTGCGCAGCAGAGGCTGTGAGCAAACGTGTGTGCGTCAGTTTCAGGTGTCCGAAGATCTCCCTATGCAGCCTCAGGGAGATCCAAGGGCTCAGAGGCTTTGAGCCCGGGTCCAAACACATCCCGCCCACCGATTGTGACACTCCCACACCCCAGGCACCGAGCACTCTGACTCAGTGCAGGGAGGGCAGGTAAGGTGCGGGCCGTGTATGTCAAGGTGTGTGTGGAAGTGTATTGAGTAGACACAGAGTCCCTAGCATGTGATGAACACAGGAAAAGAATAACATCAACCTGGGCGAAGAAGGCAGTCGCAGTCAGGAACTTTAAAATGGGGTGCGTTGCTCCTGTTTGCTCCTAACAGGGATATTACCTGAAATCACATCAAATCTAGTATTAGATTATAATAATAACAAAAAGAAAAAACTGACCATGAAAGGGGAAGGCATCCGTACCGCTTTCTCTTCCTTGCTCTCCTGCATGCACCTGGGCATTATCTCAGCACCGTCTCCAAGGACTCGGGAGGTGCCTCCGAAAAAGTCAGATGAATGAGGGAATGAATGAATGAGCCAATGAGTGAATTAGCTGCCCTAGGCCAGACATTTACACGGGCATTCTGTGGAGAGAAAGGAAAGAAGGGAAGGAGGGAGAGAGCCGGAAAGACTAATCGCGCACACAGGCGATTGCCCCCCAAAAGTCAATTTGATCTAGGTCGGTGGTTCTCAAACTTTAGCGTGCATCCGAATCACCTGGAGGGCTTGTTCAAACACAGATCGCCGGGCCCCACTCCTACAGTGTCTGACCCAGTAGATGGGACCAGAGAATCTGCATTTCTAACAGGTTCCAGAAGTTGCTGATGCTGCCGGACCACATCTGACGACGGTAACTCTGGACCGATTCCACAGTCCCAGAGAAACGACCTCTGCATCTAGAAATGGAAACTCCAAGGCAATCCAAGGCCCGGCATTTTAAAAACACACCGCAGACAACAGAGAGCAGAGCTGCTCGGCTCCAGCCAGCTCACTGCCGCGTAGGAAAAGGAGCTCACTGGAAATCAAGATTTTCGTTAGAATTTTCCCAATTGTTAAAAAGAGTTCGCACGTAGTTTTTTGTTTTGTTTTGTTTTAAGTGAAAACCAAATAAAAATAGGTTTGCAGTCTTTTCTGAGGATGCTCTTGGCGCAGCGCGAGGGCTGGGCCAGTCCCACGCTGCCTAGGTGGAACTGCCCCAGAGGAGCACCATCCGCAGGGCTTTCCTCCTGGGAGGCGCCTGGGTCTTGTCCACGGCAGCGGAAACCTCTTGTAAACCCGGTCTTCCTAGTCATCGACACCAGTGGGCTCCGTTCGAAGCGCACCGTGAGCTGGAAGCTGCCCTTTGACGCGGGAGCATAGGGAGTGACTTGGCTCTCTCTGGCGAGGCCAACAGCGGTAGACCTGCTTCCCTGGGGCACTGAAGGCGAAAGCGAGTCGTTCTCCCGAGCACCGTGGGAGCCCTCGCCCAGCACGTGCCGGAGCCCGCCCGCCGCTGCTGCCGCCTGCCGCCCCGAGACCTCTCGGGACTCCGGGCGGGTGAAGGCGCAGGGCCGCTCTCCTGCTCGCGAGGGGCTGACGGACCGCCGGGCGGCCTCGTGTGGGCCTTGCCGCGGCGGCGGCGGCCGACGACCTCCCCCGGGAAAGCCAAACTCGGATGGGACCCGGGCTCACGGCAGGGGCTGCCCCCAGGCGGGCCCACCCTGGCTTTGGCCACGTAGCTAACCCTCCGACCCGGTCTTCAGCCTTCACAGGTAGCTCCTCTTTCCCGGTGACTCGGTGCAGCGCAAGTTGGTGGCTGGAAGGGCGCCCGCCGAGGCCAACTGCGGAACGAAGCTGAGCGAGGGGCGCGGGCACCAGGAGGGCGCCTTTGGGCTCCACACGCCCTCCTCCCCCCCCCTCCCCCTCCCCCCGCCCC
>NW_006785037.1:1249124-1279317 GCF_000442215.2 Lipotes vexillifer
CCCCGCCCCTGGGGAAAAGCCCAAGACGCTCGGCCGGCCTCGGGCCCCTGAGGCTGTCTCGCCCAGCCCGACCCCAGAGGTGGCTGCGCCAGGGATGGGACGGCTGGAGGCGGCGGGTGGTCCTCAGGCCCCCAGACCCCGGAGGGCTCCCGCGCTATTCGCGCGCCTCGCGACGCGCATCTTCCCGCTCTCAGGCCTAAGGAGAGCACAGACCGCCCAGGCATCCATTCCCGATAGGGCTTCAAAAGCTGGGTGAGATGAGGGTCAAGTCGTGGGAGTGGGAGAGTCTTTCCAAATGGGGTCCCTGAGAAACCTCTCTTGCCTCTCCCGCAGGGACATCCAAGGCCTTGGAATCTGCTAGAATCTGAGCTGATCACCGGACCACCGCGAACTCCCTGAGCGGGGGTCAGAACTAGTGTCTTTCCCTTGCCCTGCGAAAGTCAGAGCCGCCCTGGGCGGCGTCGTGAGTCCGAAAATCCGTCTCGGAAAAACCGGCCAGGAGGGGAGTCGCTGGGAGGCCAACGCGCGGGATGCTCACAAAGGCCCCAACGGTGGGGGGTGGAGCGGCTTACTGGCCCTGACAGCAAGCCAGGCCCTCTCTCCAGCACCCGTGTCACGCACACGACTCTGCCACCGCAGCCAAGGAGCCCAGGACGAGGTGAAAGGAACCCAGCGATCGGGAGGGTCGCTGGCAGCCGGACAGTCACCTCGGGAGCTAGCCGCCTGAGTGACTAACCCCGGCGCCCGCGCCACGTAGTGCTCGGACCTTACCTCCAGGGGGCGCTGCGGCTCTTCCCGCGGGCCGCGGAGCTCCCGCCTGCTGCCGCGCTCTCCCACCCCAGCCCTTTGTAGAGCGCTGTCCCGAACCTACTTTTTAAAAGACAGAATTCTTAGTCTCCTGCCTCCACATCCTCAGCTCTGAGCCCAGTGCCCGCGACCCTCCTCTAGGTTTGCGCGGCCCTCCTCACTACTTTGGGGCTGGAGTGCACACGCCCAGAGAAGAGCTGGGCTCTCAGTTCCTCCGGGCTCCGGCGAAAAGCGGCAAACCGTGTGGGAAGTTCAAATGCAAAAAGGTCCCCGCCCTGGAGAGGCAGGGAAGGCTGGAGAGAAGGGAGGCGAGTCCTCAGTCCTCACAGGCAGTGGCAGCTGAGATCCCTGTTAAAAGGTGGTGTGTCCATAACTTGTGACATAAAGGGCAAAAGTCTTTAGGATGTCCGCAGCGCGCGGTTCAGACTGGTAGAGGCTCGGAGTCAACCTCAGGGAAGTGTGTGTCCGACACCTGTTCGTGGCTTAACTGGCAGAGCCTCCTGGGTGGGCCGGTGGGGCGGGTGGGGGTAGGAGGTAGGGGGGAAGGGACCCACGCTGCCGAGCCCCCTCCTCCTCCCATTCCTCCGTTGTCCTCTCCCTGCCCTGCGTCCGGTCCTCCAGGGGAGGTTTGGGTTTGGGCTGCAACTGCTCGCGCTCCCCTCGACAGTCTGTTAGCCATTTCTCTGGAAGCGTCCTTGGTGTCACAAGCCCAGAGCCACGAGAACAGCAGATGACCAGTCGGCGGAAACGTCGGCGTGAACCGCAGCGCTGCTCCTGGAGGGCGCAGGGGGAGTGGGATGGCGGTGCAGGGACTCAGCCCCCCCGGGCGCGGCTGGGCCGCTCTGTAGGCTCCAGGACTTAAGGCTCTACACACCCGTACCCACAACTCGCCGCGGGCCTATCTTCCTTGCCAGGCGTTGTCGCCCGGGGAGTCCGGCCGAGGAGGCTGCTCCTGGGTGGGCCCCCAAAGAGAGGGCGCTCTAGACGCCGGCGGGGGCAGGGGGCTTGCTTCGGGCAGAGCGTGGAGCAACTCAAGGGCTGGCCCGAGTGGCCGCAGAGGTGGCCCGGGAGAGCCCTGAGAAGGGTGCGGCTCCGCGTCCAGCCTCCAGCTTGCTCTCCGCGTGGGGCGCGCACCTGCCCGTTGCGGTGGCCGGGCCTGGAGGCTGCCGAGGCGCTGCCGCACCTCGAGGCTTCTCCCAAAGCCCGGAGCTCGCCGAAGCTTCCCTACCTTTCAAGCGGCTGCAGCGCTTGGGCAGACGTGGCCCAGACTCCACTGTGGAACTTCGGAGGCTGGGGTGGGCGAGGTAAACACGTTTATGGAAAAACCCGGGCTCAGGAGGTTTGCGGAAAGAGGGCGCAGCTCGTGAATGGTTGGAAATTATGTTCACCCTCGGGAAGAGCAGGCGGTTCCGCACACAACACCACACACACACACACACACACACACACACACACACGGTGGGAAGGTGTGAAACCCACCGCTGGGAGTTTCCTCCACTTGCAGAAAAGGAAATATGAAGCGGAGGAACACTGTTCAGGTCACCACCCCAGGAGTTGTGTCCTGGGGGTCTGAAAGAAGAGAAAGTTCCCTCCAAATCTTCCAAATTGAGAAAAGCTGCGGAAGGAATGAGGCGGTTAGAGAGAGGGGACCGCAGGCATCCCCGTAGCTGGGGCTCAGGACTGAGCGCTAAAATGAAAGCACCCCT
Organism: Lipotes vexillifer; assembly: GCF_000442215.2. Taxonomy (NCBI): domain Eukaryota; kingdom Metazoa; phylum Chordata; class Mammalia; order Artiodactyla; family Lipotidae; genus Lipotes; species Lipotes vexillifer. The sequence continues at coordinate 1,251,638 of NW_006785037.1, forward strand.
ATAGAATCCATTAGGGAAAACTTTTTTTTTTTTAAAGTCCTGAACTCAGGCATTCCGCTACTTCCACGCTGTCCGTCAGTCAAGTCTACAATGAAGCAGTTCAATGCTGAAGGATATTAAACACTCGGGTCTTCATTCCAAGCTCACTTTTTAACATTTGCAAATTTGAAATTGGAAAGAAAAGGAAAAAAAAAGATCTGCTATCTCTGAATTATGTTTTACCGAAGGAACGAGAAATTCTACTTACCTCTGCATAAATAAAATGGAAGGGATTTTATCCTAATAATAATATCCCGTAGCTTCTGCCTGGCTTCCCAATCATCGCTTGACCTTTTGACAGGTTTTAGTCTTCTGCTTGTATTTGTCCACTTCCCCGCACGATTGAAATTATTTTAGTTGTCTTTTGGGGCGGCACATCCCAAACCACATTTTGGCAGAACACCTTTGAATTGTACAGCCTCTTGGCTTGAAGATCTGCGCCCCTCAAAGCGCGGACTTGCAGGGGGCTAATGTAAATCGCCTCTGGCGAACTCGTCTGGGACGAAGGGCGTTTTGCTCAGTGTTGCTCACGCAGATCTCATCTGGAAAGAGGCTGTTTAAAATGAGAGTATGTCATCCCCTTTCTGTCACTCGGTCACCCTACTTCCAGAGTAGCTGAAGTGCATCCTGCAGTTACACTCACAGAGGACCAAATCTTTAGAAGAACCTGAAAAATGTATCTCTACAAATTCGATTACGTTTCCTGGCAACTGAACAATGAACTCTGTTTTTTGCTGGGAATGAAGATGTACACGTTTGAGAAGCTAGCATAGTATTTTTCTAAATGTTTTAAATGACTGCTCTTCACCCATTCCAGATGGATTCTTTATTGTTTGCCAATGGGTTGCAGATGCCCACCCCTTTAACCAAGTTGGTTAACTGTTTATGAAATGTACATTGGCTGATTAAAGCTTAAATTTTGGAAGAAATTTCTCCTGGGATATCCCAAATACGTCTTTGCAGTAATTACGAAATTAGTCAATTGTCACCTCTGTAAACAAACTTCGTTTTGAAAACAGCAGGCGAAAGCAGACTACAGATACAGTCATAACTGACCAAAAGTATGTACCAAACTATTTAAAATTGGAGGAAGGGTGATATATGCTGGAGAATACAATCTAAAAGTGATTGATTTTACCTACGAATAAGATAGTTACGTTAAACGTGTTAAGATGTGGAAATTAACGGGGCGAGCGCGCCAAGTAAAACTACAAAATGCGCTTTGAGTTTCTCTGCGGGGTCTTCGGGAGGCAGAAAACCAGTTGTTCAGTTTCTAACATTATAAGGAAAAGTGGCACGGGGAAGGAAGGGGGTGGACGTTGTGTTTGTGTGTGAGTTTTGAAGTGAGTCACCTTGGCTCTGCCTCTGTTAACAGGGAAACCTCGAGCAAACCTGTGCCTTTAAGACTCAGTTGCTATCCAAACACAAGTAAACAGAGTGGACCATTAGCGGGCGCCGGGCGCGGAGGCGGAGCCTGGGCGCTGGGGGCCCAGCTCGGCTGCGGGACGCCCGCCCGAAGGGGAGGCGGGGCCGCTACTAAAGCCCGGGTCTCTGGGCCGCGAGCAGCCTGGGGAGGGAGCGGGCGGGGACGGAGCTCGGCGTGCTCGCTGCTGGAGGGTGATGGCCCTGCGAGGCTGCAGGCTCAGACCTTACCCCGAGTCCGCGGCGAGAGGCTCGCGGAGGCGCGAGGTTCCGGGCGAGCGCTGAGCGCGGGCTCCAACCACCCTGGGTCTTTACACATTCAACGACCACTGACTCGGACGAAGGCGAGGATCCGCTCTCGTTTTGGCTGCTCGTCGTCCTCCAGATCATGTCCGCGGCTCCCGGGACTCCGCGCGGAAAAAGAAGTTTGTCCGGCGTGGACCCAATGACCTTTCCAAGCTGTGCGCCTCACTGCCTGGACCAGGTCTGAGTGACGCTGCCCAGGCGGACGTTTCTGGGGGAGGTGAGTGTCCGCTCTGGGAAGGGGCTGCAGTCACCCTAAGGAAGGCAGGCTGCAGGGGGTGCAGGGGGGCGCTCGGATTCCCGGTCCGGCGTGCCACAAGTTCAGAAATTGTGAAAAAAAAATCATACGGACGCACTCCCGGGGCATTGTATTTTTCACTTTATCGGATCCCAGGCAAGCCACTCCCAGCTCACACGCAACGACACACGCTTTCACGTACTGTTTTTAGTTTTGTTTTGCGACATTTAATCTAAGCACTCAGCAAAGCTTCTTCTAAAAGCTGATCTACGTACGTTGAGATAAAACCCCACAGTCTCATGTTCTTTCTCACTCTGCCATAGTATTCCTGGTCCTCCCGTCCGGGGGCAGCCGCGGCAGAGCGGACGGGCCGCGACACACAGTGCCTGCCGAGCCAGCGCGTTTCAAGAGGAAAGTAATAGTGTTCAGTCCTAGATAATTCTTCAACCTTGTGCTGGCCTTTTGATTTTCTTCCCATCCTTTAGTCCTGGAGGAGGGGGCAGAAGGCAAATCCCCCTGGGGTTTAAACACTCGGATTCTCGAGAAGTAGCAACAGAGCAAGGAGTTGCGTTTGTACGGTGAGGAGGGAGAAAAAGGTGTTTGTGGAGGGTGCGCTGGCTCTGCCTCCCTACCTGTTAGCAGGGAACAAAAGAGGGCTGGAGTTTCCCGGAGCGAAACGGCGCAGACAGCTACTTTCTCTGCTAAACAAACTGCAGTCCTGAGCAGAACAAGAAAATTACTCATGCAGGGGGAGCGAGGGAGCAGAGAGAAACAGAACCCAGATTATGCGGAAGGCATCTTAATTTAATTAACTCCTTGGGAAAGCAGAGGCGCAGCGAAGGGGCAGGAACTTCGCGGCCCTTTCTCTCTGTTCACCTGATCCAATCTGGCCATTTTAATTTTATTATTTTTTTAAAAAAATGATCTCCTTGGATCTACTTGGAGTATAGCTCTCTGATTAATGTAAAATTTTATTGTGGCTTGGGCTGAAATTCAGCGAGCCTCCGGATCCATCAGTCATTTTTCTCAGACACCAACCCACAGGTGTTAGCAGATGACCCCTGACTGTATACGATTTTTAGATAATAAAGTGTAATAACACATTACCAAAGAGCGAGCCTCCTTATCAAATTACCACTATTTTTTTCTCCAGTGTTTTGAAAGCTTCACTGAACTGAAATTAGTACGTACACCTCTCACTTGTTGACAGCCAGTGAACTAAATTTTACAAAACTTCTGTATATGTCTGGAAATTCCTGTGAAGAAGGCTGATGAAAGAAAACTAGTCTCAGTTCCACGGAAATATTTATGTCTTTTCGTTGGTTTAAGTTTCTTTCCTTGCAAAATTTAAAGTAACCAATGGTCTGAAACGGGATGGTGTAGAAGTGACAGCAGATGATGGCTGTTATTGCCTGAAACTGAGTGTGAGAACTACATGCTCAGCTCTAGACAAAACGAAAGTACTTTAGATCTCTGCATTGACTTAAAATATCTTTTGACATATATTTCCAGCTACTCAGCAGGAGAGTGGAAATCTAAACTCCCTAATTCTTTATGGCAAAAATGTTTATGGATATTTAGGGTTGCTCTGTTTGTGAAGGATTGCTCTTCTTCTATGAAGAAACTATTTGTCCTGCAAATTAAAACGAATACACACTATGAAATAGCACTTTTGTGCCACCATGAAGCTGAATTATAAAAGAGGCATTAATTTTGGGTTATAAACCTTTTGGTGAAAAGGGAAGGAAGATGGCACTCAAGTTTCTGCTGGCAGAATTAACGTATAACCTTTATGGCAGAGTTCATTTTGTGCATTTGGAATCAAAATCACAGGCCATGATATTCCTTCAATCGATAACACACCCCACACACATGCACGTACATACACGGAGAACGTGGTAGGAATTGCACTTTGCCTCCTGTATTTATTTCTAAGAAATCCAGTCTGGGAAAACACCCAAATAATAATTTCGGTTTCCTATGTGGGGAGGCCAGTTTTTAATACTAGGGGAAAAATAATATTTTGAATCTCTAGAAAATCCTCCTATGCAAAAAGAAGGAAATAAAGGTATAACTTATGACTTTTAATGGAAGAGGAAACAAATAGATTACCAGGGATGTTTGTAGAATCTTTTTTTTTTCTACCTCTCTAGGAGAGGGCTTGAGGGTTGCCACTGAACAAAAATGAATTGTGATTTGTGGTGGGAAAGTTTATTACTAATGGAGGTTTACAGTTTCGGTTGAACGGTCTGACTGAGACCCTCTGACTGTTACACATCTCTCATTAACTCCCGGCCTCAACTCCCAGACCGCATACCACTGGGCAGAAGCGGTTCATTAATAAATCCCTGTCTCCAACCCGTTCCAAACAGGAGAGGAGGGAGGGAAGGTGTGGGCCTCTCGGAGGCGGCCAGATTCTGCCTGGCCAGAGCGCTGTGTCATTAGCGCAGCCCTCTAAGCCTGCCCCCAGATAGAGCCACAGGCAAGACTTCACAACACGCTAGAGAAGAGCATTTCAGGTGCAGAAAGGGCTGGTGGCAAGGAAGTCTGGACAAACTCTCCCATCTTCCTGCTGGGTTCAAAAGCCAGGCATAAAGGTTGATGGCTCAGATAGGCCTGCCTGCCCCTCTCTAGGGAAAGCGCTTAACTGTGAGTCCCAGCCTCTGGGGAGCCACCTTCAGAGGCAAGGCCCAGGCCGCAGAGCTGGCAGAACTCTCTGCTAAAAAAGGGTCTGGTAGTGGGAGAAGGTGGGCCTACCCTGAAAGCAGATGAGGTGCCCCGGGAAACTGGGTCTGAAAGCAGACCTCCGTGTTGGCACTGGGGGTTCAGGGACAGGCATGTGCGTGCGCCCTGCTCAGGCCCAGGCCGCAGACCCGGGCCGGCTTCCCGGTGGCAGGAGCAACGACGCACTCAACTCCAGGCCGACAAGCAAGCTTCCTCCAGGCAGGCAGAGGCGCATCGTACCCGATCTGCTGTGGCTCCCCTGCTGTGCCTTCCTTTTTCCTCCCCGGGGAACACTCTCGCCTCTCCTCTCTTCTCTTTTGCTGGGGCCTGGCCGGTGTAGGAGTCTCGCCTGGTGCCTGGTCGAGAAGCGCTCGGGCCTCCCGAAAGCTTGGCGCTCGGTCCTGGATCGGGGACTTTCTCCACCCCCGCAACACCCCACTGAGCCTGAACCATCTGGAAGGGATCTAGGTGGGGGGTGGGAAGAGACGGCCCCTGGGAAGGTGGAAGGGGTGATTCTAGGCCTCACCGTCCCCCGAGGTGTCACTTTTCTTTCCTGTGGCCCGTCACCGCTGATGAATGGGACAGAGGCAGAGGAAGGAAAAAGAAAACCTCTGAGGTCAGCGCCGGGCGAGGCGGGCCCTTCCGAGGGCCCCGCAGCCCCAGGAGCGCAAAGCGCCCCCGGCTGCGTTCCACTACCCCAGGCGCGGTCCGGGTGAACGGCGGTCGCGGGTCGGGTCAGCGGGCTCGGGGTGCAGCGCTAGGAGCCGCCCGGCTGAGCCAGGCCCTCACGCCCGGGTCAGACCCACAGCCCAACGTTCCCCGGGGAGCTTGGAGGCACAGCGGCAACAGAGGCTCAGCGGGGTGTCACGGATGACCAAGCTTCACCGGATCGGGTAGGGGTGGGTGGGCTGGACTGGGTGCCGCCTCTGCTGGAGCCCCTGCCCACCTTTCTTTCTCCCCGGCCCGGGTCTTCGGCTCCTCGAATCAGTGCGTGCCTGGCATCCGATTTTCCCACGGGCGACCCGCTCGCCGCCGGGGACCACTTTTGCCCCGCCTGACACCCTGGCTCCGGGGGCTGAGCTCGAGCTTGGTGTCGACTCGCCCGCGGCGCAGGCTCTCCGAGGTTCCCTCACCACTGCGTTTGGGGGCCTCGGAGTGGGTGGGGAGGAGGACTTAGAAGGAAGGTGTTGTAACCCAAGTGGCGCCAAGGGACAGACAGAGCAGGCTTGAATAATAGTCACGACTTTCTCTCTCTCCCCCGGCCATTTTTAGGGTTTTCTCTGCGTGCCGTTGTCCTCCTGGGTTTTCGCCGGAGCCCCACGCCCACCCGCCTCTGAGTCCTGGAAAAAAAGGGTGGCTACCTCCGCCCCCCAGCACCCCGGAAAATGGGGAGCAAGGCTCTGCCAGCGCCCATCCCGCTCCACCCATCGCTACAGCTCACCAATTACTCCTTCCTGCAGGCCGTGAACACCTTCCCCGCCGCGGTGGACCACCTGCAGGGCCTGTACGGTCTCAGCGCCGTGCAGACCATGCACATGAACCACTGGACACTGGGGTACCCCAACGTGCACGAGATCACCCGCTCCACCATCACCGAGATGGCGGCGGCGCAGGGCCTCGTGGACGCGCGCTTCCCCTTCCCGGCTCTGCCCTTTACCACCCACCTCTTCCACCCCAAGCAGGGAGCCATTGCCCACGTCCTCCCAGCCCTGCACAAGGACCGGCCCCGTTTTGACTTTGCCAACTTGGCCGTGGCCGCTACGCAAGAGGATCCCCCTAAGATAGGAGACCTGACCAAGCTGAGCCCGGGGCTGGGTAGCCCCATCTCGGGCCTCAGTAAATTGACTCCGGACAGAAAGCCCTCCCGAGGGAGGTTGCCCTCCAAAACGAAAAAAGAGTTTATCTGCAAGTTCTGCGGCAGACACTTTACCAAATCCTACAACTTGCTCATCCACGAGAGGACCCACACAGATGAGAGGCCTTACACGTGTGACATCTGCCACAAGGCTTTCCGGAGGCAAGATCATTTGCGGGATCACAGGTAAGGTGGGGAAAGAGGTTGGCCTGGGGAGGGAAGGACAGTTTATCCAGAATACCGAATCCTGATAGACATTACAAGCGTCACTAAAATCCCCTTTGAACTAGAATATATCCCCCAAAGCCCTCCCCAGCCAGCCACAACCAACCCTCCAAATTTACCTTTTTCCTCAGCGGGCCCCTGCTGCCTGTTCTTGTTTGGGATGCAGGAGGGCCACCCCATCCTTAGGTAGTTAAAATCTGCTGAGTTGGCCTTGGTCCTGGGATCGGTTTTCCAGTTTCCACCTGGTCGACCTTAGGGGGTGGGGCAGGTAGAGCCAAGAAGCCTCGAAGACCTTTCTATGGTGGGTGCAGGTCCTGCCTGCGATAGGACCACTTCTGAAATCTCAGCCACCTCCACTGGGTTCCCTCCCTTCCCTGACTCGCCCCCAGGTGCGCCCGAGAGCCTGCCACAGTGACCTTTCTTTAAACTTATTTGCGGGGGTCTTGAGATCACTGAATTTAGAAACAGCTCTTCACATTCCCTCCACATCTTCAACTATGCATTAATCAAAGGCAATTGAAGAAATACTATAATGTAAGTGTTTTCATCCAGTAAAAACTTCCCAGGAGTGGGAGTGAGGGTATCTTTTCCCTGGACTCTACTTGCTGTTGTTACCCCAAGGTAGGACTTCTGTACCGATCCTCTGCGGCTTTTAAGGGGTTCGCTAAAATTAGTCCCCCTAAACTTGGCCTTGCCTTATATCCTGATTTGACCAGTTTAAATCCCAGAGAAAACCGTAGAGGCCAAGAAGAGCTCGTTCGGCACGATTTCGAGCTCCAAAACACGCCAGAGAGGGCGATCAAGTGTAGATAAAGACGGCGTCCGGTGAATGTTTTGAAGTCTGTTAGTTGAGGTTAACCATAAACAGAATTACACGGGGGGGGGGGGGGGGATAAAAAAAAAAAAAATAAGGGGGAAAAAAAAAAAAAAGGGAACCAGCCACATTCCCAAACTAGAATTTAGGGAAAACCGTTGCCAAAGGCAGTGAAACTTGTATCCAACTGAGGAAGCACAGTAAGAACAGGGACATACATTTCAAGTCTCCAGCAATGAGCAGAGTTCACAGAATTAATAACGGTGATGACGTGGATGACAACTGGAAATGTACTGAGAGCTACTGTGCCAGGCACTGGTCCAAGCATTTACAGGGATTAACTCATTTAATCTCCAGGGGGGGGGGGGGGGGGGATATAAAAACATAAATAATGGAAATCCTGTTTCTTTTCTTTTTTTCCTCATGACTTTGTTTAAAGTAATTGCCAAAAGAAACTCCTCACCGTGGTGTTAAAGCCATTTCAATGAAACCTTATATTGATTTTCAGGTATATCCATTCCAAAGAAAAACCCTTCAAATGTCAGGAGTGTGGGAAAGGATTTTGTCAGTCTAGAACTCTGGCTGTTCACAAAACTTTACATATGCAGGTAAGTTTGTTTTCTTGTTTAAAAACAGTTGACTGGTTCTGTTTTATCATTTTTGCTCTAGAAAAGGTGTTCAATGGCAGGGTCTTTCTCATAAAAGGCTCTATTTAGATCAGTTTTCTAGGTGGAGGAAGCAGCACCCAGTTTTTTTATACATGAAATTAATTTTATTTAACAGAAAACATTTATGTGTTTTTCTTAAAGAACAAGCCACTCTCACTATTCTAAAATCCTAATTTTAGAATTATTTTTTTCACCTGATGTGCCCTGCATTTAAAGCTTTTGTGTTTGGGAGGAAATAAAGGTAATTTTGATAATGGAGGCATGGTGAAATCCCATACGTTCTCTCTCCCAGGGGCCTCATAATTTGTAGTTTTCAGAACATTGAGGAATAGTTTAATTTTCCACCAAAGAGGAGCCTTATTACCCGAGAGAATGTCGTTCCTTAAGAGAGGATTAGAGTTTTTCCTTCCCCCTTTTCCTGCCTATGACATGGTGATGAAATGTAAAGAGCTGGAAATCACAAAGCCCACCGCCAGTGGCCACCGGCGGTTATCAGTGTAATCCGGTCCCTGTGTGTGCCTGTGCGTGTGTTTTTGTGATTGGAGGATTAGGAGCACAGATGTGTTCCTGCAAGTCTCCTCTTTGTTGTCGTGCGCGTGTTCTGTTAACCTTGTGATACCGATAAGACAGAAACTATTGAGAAGGGTGCCGTGGTGGTGTGAAGGATTAATCCTTTGCTTGCTTCACATCTGAACAGGAATCTCCACACAAATGCCCCACATGTGGAAGAACCTTTAATCAGAGAAGTAATCTGAAAACTCACCTTCTCACCCATACAGACATCAAGCCCTACAGCTGCGAGCAGTGCGGCAAAGTGTTCAGGCGAAACTGTGATCTGCGGCGGCACAGCCTGACTCACACCCCGCGGCAGGACTTCTAGAGAAGCCCCGGATCTGTCCCGGGCCACCGCCGCCGCTCCCCTCCCCAGACACCTCTCCACGCCTCCCACCCGTGGGGGGGGGCACCCCCAACCCTTCACTGGCCCCCCCAGCTCTTCCCCGGCTGTAGCCACACCGGCAGCTCCAGGGGATTAACTTCTTCCCAAGGACTGAGAACTGTAGAAAGCCACACAAGTACATCCTTTCACAAAGAGCATATGCTAGTTTCTTGTAGATATTCACAGCTCATTTTAGAGCTCTGTACATAATGTCGTGGGTCTCTGTTTCGTTGTTTTGTTTTGTCTGTTTTTGTATCTTGTTGGATGCACCTAGGTATGGAAAATGGAAACCAAATTTATCTTTAAAGACTGTATTTTCAAAAATAAAATGTTTTCTTGTTTGTTTCAACACTCCTGCAAAAGTGCCTTGCTATTTGACTTCTGTTTTTCCTCTGGATTCTGGAAGAGTGGCATGTCTCTGAAATATTAAATATTGAAGGGCATTCTTTATCCCGAGGTTTCAAAAGTAAGACTTCTCACAGTTCTCTTACTGAAACTTCATCTCTTCCCTTTTCATACTGTGGCATTTTGGAATTTGGTCAACTGTGCTGTCTTTCTGCTTTTTGAAGATATTAAAATTGATACCCATGAGGTTTTTTCCTCCCCTTTTGTTTATTTTAATTCCTTGTATATTATTCCTTTATTTTAATTCCTTGTATATTATTCCTTGTGTACTATTGCTTTTATATTATTGATAAAAGCAATATAATAATCATTATTAATAACAAGGCAACTCCAATGGCTGACCCATTTGAAAACACAAGGTGGGAAGAAGCATAAGGAAAAAGAAGGGGAGGGAGCTTCTCACCACTTCACTTTTAGAAGTCCTTGACCTATTGTCATAGTTTATGATGAGCAACGTCTCTTGCCATTAGACTTTGAACACTATGATTTAGCTCTATAGACAGAGACTTTCCCCCACCTTTGGGGGAAAAGTCTAAAATCCTGCTACAGAAGAATGCAGGCAGGTACAACCTTCAGAAGATGGGGGACAAGAACAGAAAGGAGAGACTACTCAGCTATGTTTGCACAAAATATTTTTTCCCAAGGGTGGAGACCTTTTTTTCTCGAAGGTTCGTATTTCTCTGCAAAGCAAACTGAGTTAGGTCACTAGCAAGGTTTCCATCACTGGTTGGCCTTTTGTCCCTGGGAAAATGCCAGAAGTACAGGTTATTCTGTGTATAGAGCTCATGGCAAATATGTAATCACCTTCTGAGGCATTTCAGTTCTTTCCCAAATGATTCTGGTGGAATATGACACTAATATAATGACAACCCCGTGTAGGATTTGAGTGGAAGGCTTTGGATGCAGACAAACAGTAGTAATATTGCAGAGTCCAGAAGGGAAATAATTTCACTTCAAGAAGGAACATTGGAGGAACTTGGTGGCCCAGTGGCCCTGCTCTTGCAAACTTTAATACTGAGCAACAGGGTGAACTAGTTATCCTCAGATTTTTTTTTCATTTGTGTATTTGTGTGGGCATGGCATGTTTCATCATCAGGGAGATACCAGACAAAATGCCCTATGTTTGTACCTTAGAATCCTCCAGAAGAGTAGGTAGCGATTTGAGGACTAGACTCAAAATTTCTCACCTGTGCCTTACTCAAAACAACTTACGAGGCGGTTTCAAAAAGTGTTCCTGACTCAGGGTTTATTCTGTTTGCAGGGTGCTGGCTGGAAGTCACTTCTCCTTCTCATGAGAGATCAATTCTCTCCAACAAAATGTCCACCCACTAAGTCTGTGTGTCTAATGCTCACACAAATGCATTTCCCAACATGGGATGGGCCCAAAGGCTTCACTGGGGAGGGGGGGCAGGGATGGAATGCGGGGATGCATGTGTGTGTGGCATTTAGAGGAACGAAACTGTTTGTTTTCTTTTGTTTGTACAGAATTAACTCAGTGACCTCCCTACCCCTACTCCCTCAAGATCCTGCCCACCTTGGCACAGAAGATTTGAATACTTTAGGGCAGGGTTACACATTGACTGTCCCTAGAGCTCCCCTAATCCAGCAGGCTTTTTCCATGTAGTCAGCCTCACTGCCCCACCCACTCCAACCGACTACCAGCGACACAATTCCGTAGCACAGGGTTCAGTCGAATTATCAAAGATTGACCCTTGCTCGATATCAAACTCAGGCATACCCTTGAAGTCCCTGTCACAGGGAAATACAGATAGGTGTAACCAGAATACTCTTCCTCTCCATTTATTTTTTTATTGAAAAAAATGGAAATCAGAAGTGAATGAGGAAAAACAGAGAAGGTGGAGAAAGCAGTTTCCCTTCCCATATACACGCTATCAAAAGTTCAGGTAAATTTATTTATAATTTATTTATGCAGTTATTTCTTTAACAAATGTTTATTATGTGCTTTTCATGTGCCAAGCCCTGTGCTAGTTTCCAATGATTTTCATGATCAGTTTCTGCCTTTCTGCATCTAGTGGCACATTTTTGGAACCTTGACTACTTAGATAATTAAGAAACCTATAATAGGGCTTAAATTAATGGACCTCTTCAATCTGGACTCTTAAACCCAGCGTCAGTTTAGATTCAGAAAGGATCCAGTCTCAGAGTAGACTCCACATTCTTCATGATGACAGGTAAACTTTTGAACAGTGGGTTCCTCTCCACATTCTGAATTTTGTTTTCTTCTTCTTTACACATCCAAGTATGCAGGAAATGATTCTTACATGAGACGAACTTATGAGACATCATGGGGGAAATGATATCTTGTAGCTTATGAAATTGATTTGCTGTTTTGGGGGGGGTTTGGTTTAGAAAAGAGTCATTATCTGAGATTTAGATTAGCCCATGTTTTCCTTACACCCTCTACCATAGTCAACTCATGAATCAACACTCCTGGCTGGAGACCAGGAGTGGGAAGTATCACGAGTCATAATCACAGGGCTGAAGAACTTCATGAACAACAGTTGAGTATTTAGTTGTGACTTTAGTCTCATTTTGTAATCTATGTGTGGGATTTAAAAAATAAGTTCTGTAAATGAATTACATTGTAATCAATTGTTAATATAAAATTCTGAATGTGTGTTAGGTGTACTTATTGATGCTAATATTGAAATGTAGGTCCTTGGGCTTCCCTGGTGGCGCAGTGGTTGAGAGTCCGCCTGCCGATGCAGGGGACATGGGTTCGTGCCCCGGTCCGGGAAGATCCCACATGCCGCGGAGCGGCTGGGCCCGTGAGCCATGGCCGCTGAGCCTGCGCGTCCGGAGCCTGTGCTCCGCAACGGGAGAGGCCACAACAGTGAGAGGCCCGCGTACCACAAAAAACAAAAAAGAAAAGAAAAGAAATGTAGGTCCTTGTACTACTAGTGCTTGATAAATGTACTGTTTAAAATTATTATTTTGACAGGCATATCCTCTCTTACATGAGGAAGCTTTCCAAAATTTGACTCTAAGACAACTAAATATTTTAAAAGTAAACATATTTAAAATCTCAAATTATAAATGGGCCCAACCATTACTAGTGATGAAACCAGAGGCAGTTACTGGAGGTTTCTTCTACTGTTCATTTGTCAGATATTAGCATAGACATTTGAACATCTTCACTTAAATCATGTTCAGTCAGGGACCCTTGCCCCAGTTTTGATTCTGGAAGGCCTTTGGGAAACATTAGTTCTTGAATATTGTCAATGTGATAGACTAGGTGCATTTAGATTAAACACAGTGTAGAATCTATGGGAAATTTTAACATGAGAAGTGAATTACCATGGCATAACGGACTGCCTTTCTTATTACCAAAGTAATTTTATTATAATAAAGAGAAAAAGTTGATGAAACCATGTAACGCTGCAAACAGGGATAGCTTTTGTATTTCAGAGGATTATTTATGTTCACCCTTAATAGCGTGTTATGTTGAGACTGTATTTCCCAATTTTTCCTTCTGAAATGTAACTTGCCACTGATAACCACCTCTGCTGACAGCAATGAGCAATAAAGGGAGTGGAGACTCAGAATGATTCAGCCTTGATGACCTGAGATATTTCAAGTTCATTCCTGTTTCTTTTCTTTATTGCTTGCTTTCTTCCCCCAACACAAATTACATTACTATCTAGGCTATGTAACTTTTTTATTTCTTGAAAGTATCCAAGGCAAAAGCAATAGTGAAAAACTGTAAGTAACACAAGTAGCCTACAAGAGGAAAATTGTGTAGGAAGTTATACTGCTATATCTGTTAGGATGCTTTCTGTTGCAAGAAACGGAAAATCTGACTTAACGGGGCTTAAACAATAGGGGATTTATTTTCTGACCCAACAAGAAGTCTCAGGTAGGGTCCAGGGATGTGTGACTGATTGCAGTGACAAGATCATCCAGAGCCCAATTCTTCCTACTTCCCTCTTCTTCCATCTTCATTGTGTAGCTGGCTCCCTTCATGGCCACAAGATGGATGCAGTAGTTCCAACCACCAGCTCTAGTGTTTCCTTCTCACACACATCCCATAGGCAGAAAAGGGGGTTACCTCTTTCTTGTTAACCACTTTTTAAGAACTAAGAATTTCTCCCATAAATCCAGTCTGTAGACCTGCCCTCATATCTTATTGGCCAGAATTAGGTCGTTTGCTCCTTCCTTAGCCAATCACTAACAAGGGAAATAGAATTACACGGTGATTGACTTAGACTACATAAAATTCACCTTCTGTGCACCAAATGGTGCCAGCATTCCCTGAAGTTCTTGACTGCCTGAAAGACCTGAGCTCTGTTAGCAAGGAGGAAAGGAGAACTGACTATTGTGAATATTAAGCAGATGTTAAAAATGAAGTTTCCACTAATAACCGTATGTTGGAAGATGCTTATTTTATAAAAGCAGGATATTTAATGGTATATACAGGTATCCCCTGCTTTTTGAAAGTTCGCTTTACTTCACTTCACTTTCACAAAAGATCGACATTAGTACCTGTTCTTGCTAACTGGAAAGAAATCCGAAGAGGATTTTCACTTTTCCGAAAAAAAGGAGAAAATAGCATTCAGCACTTGTTTTGCAGGAGCTGTTATAAAGGCAGTGCCACACCCGGAGCAGGGAGAGTGGCACCACCAAGGTCCTTCTCCGGGAACTAGACTCAGCATCTCAGCATCGAGCGGCCATAGCTTTGAACTCTGTCTCCGAGCACCTGTGCTTTATCTCAATTTACTTTGTGCATGCATTAGCAAGATGTGTGCTAAGGTAATTGTTTCTTTGCTTTACACCATTTCTTAGGAAAGGTTTCTCAGAAGGCTCTACTTCTGGATAGTGGGGTAAACTATATAACCAAACAAAACCTTCAAGAGCCTAAGCAGAAACAAAGACTAGCAGAAGATATACCAAAATGTGAACAGGAGCTAGCTATTCACGAGTAACAAATTAAGTGTCCATTCTTTTCCTTTTCTTATTTTTCAACTCTTCCACAATGAATATATGTTACTGCTATAAAGGAAAACGGTAATAAAGGTTATTTTTAAAGTCCAAGAGAAAGCCTTAATTTCCTCAATATTTTTATATTTCATTTTGCTTTATTGCTTCTGACCAGTCTTTGCTTTTGTCACTTTTCACATCCACCCTCATGCTTCTTCTAAACCATTCCTTTAATTTAGTTACATATTTACTTTAACTTTCCTTTTCTTTCTTCCTTGATTTCTATTCAAACCTCCTTTTCCTATCTTTTCTCTTCTCTAGGTTTCTGTATCCTGGTCCTTTTTTTCCTCCCCTTTAAGAGCTCCAATAATTCCAGCTCAGTGTTGCTCCAGGGTGTGATCATTAGAATTACCCAGGGTACTTATTTCTGGGCCCTCTCTAATTCAGTGGGTGAGTTGGAATTCCTGGTAATAAAGACCCAGGACTCTGTATTTTAAACAAACACTTCAGGTAGTTCTTACCTGTATTAGAAACTGAGAACTTCTGCATTAGACATCATCATCCCCTTTATCTTATCCATCAGCCATTTACTATGTGCCTACCATAATAAACATAAAACAAATCTCAACCCCCCCTTTTTTTTTTCCTCACTGTCCTGGAAGTTGTCAATTTTTTCTCTTTCTTGGTTCCTACTACTCTTCCATGGTCTCTCCATCTACTTTTTCTTTTCTATTGCTGCTGTCCACAAATTTGATTTTTCCTTTTTACATGAGTAGATATCTTTTGCTTTGATGTTTTATTTTTTTGTTTTTCTTTGTTCACTTAATCCACTCACTAATTTAAGAAGCAGGAGAAGAAAGAGAATGTGATAATTGATTAAAATGAGAAAGTCACAGAGAACTTTTTTACTTCTTTTTTCAATTGGCATATTGAAATATTGTCACCAGATGACCTGTTACTTCGGCTTCTGTATGAAGAACAAGAATTTGCTATGAGTAATGTTTTAGGTGTTGAGGTGTGGGTGTATGCTGGTTTTAAGATCAGAGCTAAATGAAATTGGGTTTTTCTTTTTTTGGGGATTATTTATATTACCATTACACTAACATTTTAGAGCAGGAGGCCATTTTGTGATGGAAAGAGCCATGGACGTGAAGTCAGAAGATGGATTTAATTTTTTTTAAGCTCTGGAACTGTTTACAGACAAGACATTTAACCTCTCTGAGACTCAGTTTCTCACCTATAAAATGAAAATTTGCTCTGCTTAATAAGGTCTTCTCTAGCTTGTAGTTCTCATTGAGGTAAGCATACATGCATTGTTAGGTAAGTATTGTTGACTTCACAAAAGCTAGAAAATACCAAGAAATCATATCACTTCACTCCCATAAATTATTTTATTAACTCAGTAAAAATAAATGTGGGTTTGCAAATTAAGCTCTACTTAAAAATGTTATATGATTTGTCTTCCTAAAGCACTTGAACTCTTTTTTTTTTTTTCTTTTTGGCTGCCTTGGGTCTTCGTTGCTGCCTGTGGACTTTTCTCTAGCTGTGGAGTAGCGGGGGCTATTCTTTGTTGTGGTACACAGGCTTCTCACTGCGGTGGCTTGTCTTGTTGAGGAGAACAGGCTCTAGGCGCACGGGGTTCCATAATTGTGGCAAGTGGGCTCGTTAGTTGTGGCACACAGGCTTAGTTGCTCTGTGGCCTGTGGGATCTTCCTGGACTAGGGCTCAAACCCGTGTCCCCTGCATTGGCAGGCGGATTCTTAACCACTGCGGCACCAGGGAAGTCCAGCACTTGAACTTTTAGAGACTCTTTAGAAGACTGTTGATTGAAAGTAATGTTTTTAAATTGAAAAATAAATGTATTTCTTTATTATTTTTCAGATGATAAAACAGTCATGCTTATTGTAAAAAAAATTCAAATAATATAGAAGGGTATAAAGTAAAAGTCTTTTATTTTTCCCTCCTCCATTAATGACCCTCTTAATTCCATTCCCCAAAGGTAGCCACTATTAATATTTCTCTTATATCTTTCTAGACATTTTGCTGTGGATATGCAAATGTAAGCACATACTTAAAAGCATACACACACAGATATGATCACATTATAATATTATTTTGCAACTTGCTTCCCCCATCCCGTTTAACAATAAAACAATCTATATTGGTTCTCTTTTTCAATATCAGCACAAATAGGTATTCTTCTAAGGTAATGGAAAAAAACTCTAAGGATTTTTAAACCTGAGGATTAATTCTTTCATTAGAAATTTAATATGGAGAAATAGGAAAAAACATTCTGTTACTGAAGTTATTTATAAAACGCCATCTTTAACTGACAACCTTTAGTCCCATATCTTAATGACAGCAGCTGAGAGAGTGCCTGAGGGTTTTGAAGATTCTTCAAGGTGTGTCATATTGTGGTTCACATCAGTGCACACTGATATACCTCCCTGGCAAAAACTGAAAGATACAGTTCTTAAATCCCCTGGTGACCCATTATCCATGGATCATTGACAAGATAGAATGTAATAGCTCCTGTCTTTTTACCAGGGTAAACTTCCCAGTGAAAGTGTACTGTTCATGCCCTACATCTTTTATCTAAACAAGAAAATTAATCTATGATAAAGAAACTACATTAAGTAGATAATACAAATGCTCTCATTTTCTTTGTTATATTTTAATGTTTATTGAATGAAGAAATAGCCATTGAAATATAGTAGCTGTTTAACTGTAGAGACAGACTGAAAAACTTTTCCTATATCCTACCTTTCCAAATAGATCATCTGAAATTCAAGGCAAAATGAATTGCACAAGATCAAGAATTTGGAATGTCAAATTAAACTAAGATACTTTGCCTATTTAAGAACAGTGTTAAAACAGTAGTTCAATTGGTACTTTGGGTCAGAATTTAACATTTCCCATTATTTTTCTATGGTCTGAAAAAAGTCAGTGCTTCTCTATCCTAAAAATTACTTCACTTGTGAACTGGGTCATAGTCCTAAGCTTTCAGAGGGACTTATTCACAGGCGTCTGCAATATTTACCATGTGGCACTGTGTTTTTGCAACATCGCACATTGACAGTGCTGTGTTGTAAATATCATTATGTGATGACAGGACATGGCCATGTTTTTATGTGATTCTGATCTAGATACATCTGAATTTCCTTATTTTATGTTAATCTTCTTGACTTCTCTAAGGTTTCTGCTCCATTTCTGTCTGGCTAGAGATAGAAAAGGTCAGAAATAAAAAGATGATGCTCTTGTCAACTTGGTTAACACTTCATTTCCTGCCCAGGTGAAAAGAAAAAAAAGAAAGGAAAAGGGAAATAACTAGACCATCTCCATAAAAATATAGGCAAGTGAATCAGATATTGTAGCCTAGATTAGTGAAATTGAAGAGGCATAGCCCTTCAACCAAGCGATTCCACTACAGAAACTCAAGCATATCTGTAGAAAGAGACATGGGTGAGATTACTGTTCGAAATATTGTTTACAATAGGAAAAACTCAAAAGAACATAAATGTCTACTGACAGGAAAATGGATAAATAAATCATGAATATTCACATAATGGAATAGTAGTTAAAATGGATTAGCATTACATGTATCAGCATGGATTAATCTCAAGCACATAATGTATGAAAAAAAAAGCAAGTTGCAGAATAACAAGCATATAAAGTTTGAAGACATGATCTGTAGTTTATATAAATGTAGTAAAAGTATAAAATGTTCTTGGAAATAATAAACATCAAATTCTGGATAGTAGTTACCTCTGAGGAGAAAGAGGAAAGAAATTGGGAACTGGTACACATTGAGGGGGACTCCAATTGAACTTATGGTATTTTTAAAAAAAAATATCTGGGGCTTCCCTGGTGGTGCAGTGGTTGAGAGTCCGCCTGCCGATGCAGGGGACACGGGTTCGTGCCCCTATCCGGGAAGATCCCATATGCCCCGGAGCGGCTGGGCCCGTGAGCCATGGCCGCTGAGCCTGTGCTCCGCAACGGGAGACGCCACGACAGTGAGAGGCCCGTGTACCACACACACACACACACACAAATCTGAAGCAAATATAGAAATTGTGAAGATGGCAAATTTGAGTAATGCATGTAGGGGTGTTTATTATATTAGTTTCTATACTTTTCTACATGCTTGGAAATTTTCATAATAAACATTTTCTAAAAAAAAAAAAGGAATCAGATTTTAGAGTTGAAGGGGACTTTAGGAACCATCTAATACTGGATATTTAATGAGCAGGTACTCTGTGAAACTAGAGATACACTGATATACCAGAAAGACAAATTCTCTACACCCTTAAAGCTTACATTCTACTGGAGAGAGGCCAAATAAAAATATACACATGTAAATATACAAAAACAGGTATTATTAAGGACAGCATGGAGTATTTTATTTCATTTGAGGATGAGGCAACTGAGGCAAAGAAAAGTTAAGTGATTTTCCCACGGTACAAGACAGTTCTAGAACCTTGCCTTCCCTCTTTGCCTTCCCACATACTTCTATTTTCCCCTTGTCACCTATTAACTTATTCTAATTATTCATGGTGTTAGTCACAAACTCATTGACAATGTCTCACTTGTTTTGTAGCCACCTTCAACTGAAGATATAAGGCGAAAGGCACAAATTTATCAAACACTAAAACTTAGCTAAATAAGCTTTAAAATTATTGAAATATTTTGAACATGACATTAAATGTACACAACTTTCTTATTAGGTAGATCAGGATTATCTTCATTTCATGGGTGAAGAAAGAGGTGAATGGTAGTGGGGTGAAGTGAATTGCCTAAGGCTCTGTGGGAAATAAGAGTGACAGCTTCTGGATCAGAATTCAGAACTCTGACTAATCTAGTGCAAAATTCTTGAGTACCTTTCTTTCTGATCTTTCTTTTCAGGTTGATGTGCTTCACTTCCACATATTCCTATAAAGTCAACACTGCTCTTGAAAGTTGTAAGAAGAGGGCCCATAACACTAATATTTTGTCAGACAAATTGAGCATTTTTTTACCTTCAAAGTTGCAAATTTATTGATAAAAATGTTTCATGTAAGTTTTTGTGTCCATCTAAGTGTGCAAATCCTTCTCTCCAGATAGTCTCCAAGAATGTACAGGAAAATAATTCTCCAGACTGCAACTATTCTATTCAGAGCTTTGAAGACAGATTTCAGGTGAGCTTCTACCCACTGTTAGCAAGTAAATGCAGTGGAAGAACAGAATGATTATGGTGACCTAATCTACCTACGTGGTGTTAAGACATCCATTCTACTTATAAAATGCCAGCAATTGTATAGTTTCTATTAATTATCTTCATATCTGTTATTAAAATAACTGTTTTAAAATTATGATAACCAAAGCTAATTGCTTCAACTTCTTCTTCCTGTATCCATTAAAAAAAAACAGTCACTTATAGAAATGAAGTTTTTATGGGGAAAATTATTCTAAGCAGAACTTAAATAGTCAACAACAGAACATAGTATGGTCTAACGCTATTGCTTCCCAGGAGTCTATCAGCAGACTTTACCCCTATCACTACACACTTCCCTACGAAGCTGATTATAGGGTTATGCTGTAAGTGCTCAATATTGACTGGTACAGGAAAACTCCAGAATTACTTATTATCTTAATTTTCCAATGAATTCTTTCTTTCCTTGGCTGATGTGTGAAGCTAGGCTTCTAAGGACTTCTTCAGTGTCCTTATTAAGAACATCTGTAAAGAACATCAGAATGAAGTGTTGAATTTCACCCATTTGGATTTCATTAAAATGTCTATAGTTGTCAAGCATTTAGAAAGTCAAGACACTAAGAGTTTGGGGTTTGACCCAAAGGAAATTGGTCCTCATTTTAAGGCTAAACAGGAGGGATAACTGAGCCAAAGTTTTTTAGGGAGATTTTTTTTAAAAAAATCATTCATTTCAGATACATGCCCCTAAAGAACGAGAGCTTAAACAATCATACCTAATGATAAGTTTTCCATCTTGCCAAAGCAAAGTGTAGGTTTATTGCAGAGTTCTTAACCCAGAGTTCATGGACTTCTAGTGGGTCCATAGGCAGACCTCAGAGAGTCCATAAACTGTGAAATTTAAGCAAAATTTCATGTGCATATACACACGTGTATTTTTTTTCTGGGAAGAGGAAGCTGTAGCTTTCATCAGGTTTTCAGAGACATATGTGATTCAAAAAAGATTTTAAAATGTTGGTTTGTTTTCTTACATATTTAGGTATCTTAACATTCTCAAGGTGTCTGAATGAGCAAAGTTTTAAATTTCTCTTTTTACTAAGAGTACATAAATGTAAATAACTTTTAAAATGCTAAAAAGGTAAATTAATTTTTATATTAACAAATGACCAAAATTTTGGTAATTTTTGAAAGCTCAGTTATGACTAAATTAACCTACATATACACTCTGATTCAAACAGGTTTAACAGAAGTAACCTGCTTGATTATTCAGAATAACATAAAAAGAGTAATTTGGTTGAAAAGTGAAAATGTGTTGTATTAGGAGTATGAAGTGATAAAAAACTTAAAGAAGCTTGAAAATTTTCCATTGTATTTAGTAATAATAATAATACTATTTGTTTGGTTAATTAATTAATTATGCTCTAATTAAAGTGGCATGAATTAATTTATATTGTGCTTGAAATCCACCTTGAGTAAAAACAGCAATTTCATTTCATAAAGAACACTAAGTACAATTAGTGAAATTCTAATGTGAAAAAATCCACTGGGTATTTTTAAGTTTGTAACATTTTAAATGAATACAAAATAATCTGATCATCATTACATTAATTCTAGCTACAGTTATATTTGGAACAGTTGGTAAAATTTAAGAGGTCATATTTTAAGTTCAAATACAATACATTATTTCTTCTCTGCATGTGATTTTTAAAAAGCATTGTTTTAACTGGATCCTATAATTACATTTGGCTTTTAAAATAGACTATTTAGTATTAAACTAACAACATTTTTTTCAATGTGGTTTTCCTAGTGAATCATCCACTTCAGACTGGACTCAAAACACAGAATGCAGAAACACAGCATGAATCTTTAATTTATAGGCTATCTGCCACTTGTCTTTGTTTCATATTGCAAAAAATATATAAAGTTATTTTTATCCCGAGTTAAACTTCAGAAATCAGTCTATTTTGATTTATCTTTGCTCCCTGTGCAGCAAGCTTTCTTTGGCCACTTCCTTGAATTACTGATCCGCTCAGATAGTTCTTAGCTTATTATACGTGAAGCTGGCTTATTTCCAAATTAACTTGGCTGGTCTCTTAATCTTTCCCATCTTCTCTCAAAACTCCTGATCAGCCCTCTTGATATTCACCAAACCAAACTTAGTTTCCAGACTTCACATTCCCCTCCCCACCCTGCACTCCCTTGATACATATACTTTATTTTATTTATTTTTAAAATTTATTTATTTATTATTTTTGGCTGTGTTGGGTCCTCGTTGCTGCACATGGGTTTTCTCTAGTTGGGGCAAGTGGAGGCTACCCTTTGTTGTGGTGCGTGGGCTTCTCATTGTGGTGGCTTGTCTTTGTTGCGGAGCACGGGAGCTAGGCCCGCAGGCTTTAGTAGCTGTGGCATGCAGGCTCGGTAGTTGTGGCTTGTGGGCTCCGTAGTTGTGGCTTGCAGGCCCTAGAGTGCAGGCTCAGTAGTTGTGACACGCACGGGCTTAGTTGCTCTGGTGCACGTGGGAGCTTCCTGGACCAGGGCTCAAACCTGTGTCCCCTGCATTGGCAGGTGGATTCTTAACCACTGTGCCACCAGGGAAGTCCGATATATATATTTTATATCATCAACCTTTCTTTTCTTATATTATTTTTCAGACACTTTGTTCTCTCTTCAAACTTTGTCCTTCTAACTTTCCCTCAAAATACTTTCTTCTTCTTAATTTATCTTTAAAACATACTTGAATTTAAATATTAGTGAAACATGGACTCTTGTCTGTTCTTTGGCATCAAGTTTACCTCTTACTGTTTAAGTAGGGTTAAGAATCAGTAAAGTTATAGTGTATGAATTTTATCTCAATAAAGCTATTATTTTAAAAAACCCAAAAAACAGTGAAGCAGAGAAAAAAATCCAATAAAGTACAGGAGTGTACAGTGAAGTGTTCTGAAAGATATAAACTGCAATATGGACCCTAGATATTTATCATTATTGTAATTACTATTACATGCACTGTTTATCTTTACAAATTCTCTGAAGCCTTCCTATAAACTAATAATTTAAACTCCTCTGCTAACTCACTGTCCTAGAACTATTTATCCAAATGCAAGCTATGTGAAAGCTTCTAGCACAATGGTTGGCATATAATAAGTGTCCAATAAGTGTTAAAAAACAAAAAAAGTTAAAGTACAATTGATAGAGTCAAATCATGTATATTAGTATAGGGTTTAAAGACTAGAAGAATTTACCTTATGCCTAAAATTGTCAGGAGCCAATTTAAAGTTATAAAAAAAAATCTTATTCTTTGATATTAGAAATAATATATGCTGTAATAGTAATAGGGTTGGAAAACATCAGATTAAGAATTCATTTTTCAGGCCTTTCTTAGAAGACTATTAGTAAATATCAGTTGAAAAATGGTTTTGTAGAGTAATATGATGATTCCCAATCATCTTTCTTCTCATTATGGGGATCTCACAGTTCTGGTAAACAAAGGTTATTTATTCCAACATGGTTCCTCCTTTTGAAAAGAGAGAGCAACTTTTAAATTTACTAGTAAAATATGCAACAGTGAATATGCAGTTCAAGATGTTTTAGTTGCTCAGAAGGTGCTTTATTTCAACCCTACCTCCCTCTCCAGTTCTCAACACCAATGAAGAAGGAAACATTACTTATCAAAGAAGCTAAGGACCAAAGCTGATGGGCACGAATTTTCTAGTCAGGAGAGCTAGCCTATGTTCAAAGTGGTGGTCTTCATTATGCTTCAAGAATAGAGATGTCTTTGGATTGGAAAGGAACTCTAGAAATGACTATGTCCATCCCTCATATAGTATTACTAATGGAAAGAGCACGCACTATCTTATGAAGTTGCATATTCCATTCTTATATAATGCCAAATGTTAGAAAAGTCTTATGCTCAATTCAAAATCCATCTCCTTGCACCTTCCAATGATTGCCCTGAATCCTGTCCTCTACGTCCCCTAAGCTGTAAAGTTGTGGGAGGGGGAGAGGGCGGAGAATTCCCCTTATATAAACAGATGAGATGTTTGAGTTGCACTTTGTAAAATGTTTAGAATTGTTAAGGAATGGTGTCACCACACCACCAGGTCCTCAGAAAAATGCATTGCTTATTCTTTCTTTACTTAGATTCTAGACTAAGAAGTTTTCATCTCTCTCATCCAAATGTGTCAGTGAATTTAGCAAATTTTCAGTCTTCCTGGGAGATATGTCAACAATTACCAATGAATCAATGTTAGCACACCTTATGGGAGGAGGGAGAGGGAACTAGAAGCTTCATTGCTTTATTTCCTTCTCTGGTGGTATGGTAGGAAGGAGGGTTAACTGCTTAGAGCTGAAGTCTTACTGGGTATGAATCCTTTAAATCCTTGGCCCAGATTAACTGAACGATCCCAGTGTTGAGCACACAGTTCGTCAAGAGTACTTGTATCACACTGATTTGCCTAATAACAAATCTGTTTGCAACCTCCTACACATTTAATGAGGAGATTCCATTGTCCTCCTCTTGCAAGTTCTAACTTGCTATATTCCTATCTTGATTTAAAAGGGGCTGAATTGCGTGATAGTATCTCAATCTGCCAAAGACCACAGCTTCTTCATTAAAAGAAAGAAAGAAAGAAAGAAATTATTACAGATCAGGCAGCAGGACTCTTACAGTGTACACCTGGTTGGCCCAGGTTTGGCTCTTCCTCATCTATTAATTCATCCAAATAATAACTGCAAAAAAAGTAAGAAAATATGAGTCACTCTGGTACCAAGCCTGAGATAATGTATATCAGCTTTGATCACATGCTCTGAGGTTTGGGAAAACGAATTATTATAAACTGGGTGTCATCCTCAGCTCTTCCCTGGAAACACTTTTCTTAAATGTTGCTTTTGATCATATTTTTAAGATGTCATTAAGGATTCCTTTTCCCTAGTCATGTTTTCTCTCGAGCTAAAACCTTATGGAAACAATCCAATGGAATTATACAGCTATGGTTCCACTCACAGGAGCTCTTGGTAATTATTAAGTTTGCCTGGACGAAAGAATATGGAATAGGTGTTTGCCTAGTGGGTGTGTCAACGGGGGCGTCCTTTTTACTTTTATACAACCTGAGGTCCTATGAAAATCCCTGAGACATATCTGCAACCAAGAAATTCCTCTGACTGAATTTATTCCAATACTTCTCATTCATTTGATAGCCATTCAACAAATATTTGAGTATCTCCAAGTGTCAGGCACTGTCTTAATCTAGTATGAGAGACAAAGAAAAGAAAAACATGAATAAGTAAATAAACATTATGATCCAAGTATACGTTGTGTCTATGGCAATATGTAGAAGGTTCCCTAGTCAGAGAGAGAGGAAGGGGGGGGATAATGGATACTCAGTGGAGAAGGTAAATGGGATTTCAATGAAGAGGGAGCATTCACAAGACTTTCTCCAATGGAAGTATGCTATCCCAGTAATGATCAGATAGTTACAACAAATAAGTTTCCTTTAAAGCATAATCCATGACACAAAAGTCTCTTTAGACTCTCTGAGACAAAAAGAATTTTGTAGTCAAATACATCTGAAAATTCACAATGCACATTAACAGTCAACATGGCTCTAAGAAGCCTAGTAGGAAAGAGATCTGATTAACAAAGTATAACCCAGCATTTCCCATACTGCCCTGACAACAACTCTCCACTTTTTTTCTTGGGGGGAGACCTATTGCCATCCTGACAGACGCCATTAAAAATTTTAACCTAAAGAGCATAATTTCTCATGAAAAATGGATGTTGTGGGTCAATGAAATACATTTCAGCTTTTCTATGTTTCACAGGTAAATATTACCATAAAAATGGTTAATGGAGATGGCTTTAGAATGTTGCAAACTGGACCACAACTTGGAGTCTCTTGCTTGCTGAAGCTCTGTGCTGAGCCCTCAAAAAATCTGCATAGAATCCCTACCTTAGAGGTAAACCGACTGGAGCCCTAGGGCAAAATATGTCTCTACATTCCTTGAAACAAGTGTGAAGAAACAAATAAAAGAACTGCCATTATGAATTCTACTAAAGCCATGATCAAAAGTCTCTATACTTTGAAATACCTAATCATATTACAGGATTAAAAACACATGAGTGAACACTAACCGATAATTTATTCATTTCTTATATCTACTTACATCTTTTAATTTTGAAAACATAAATTTATGGTTCTTTCTCGATTATACTGACAAAACGTTTTTCTTACTTTCCATCTGGTAGGTCCCTTTTGCTATACGTCTTGTTGTTGTACTTGGACTATAGTCAGTTTCTGGCTTTATCCAAACTCACTTTTCAGAGTGGCTTTTGAGTTCAAGAAGGGTTATGAAAGATTAAGAAGAGTTTGTATAAGAAGTCTCATCTTTTCTAGGAATTATGAAAAGGGTGTAACCCTCATATGAATGTTGGGCTTATTTTGTTGTGTTCTAATAAAGCTCTACTGTTGAGGCCATAGTGTAAAGCCATACTTGTAGAGATAGACATGATCTTCTCTGAAGAAAGTGAGCATCCCCGTATCAATCATCTGGAAGGGGCAGTTCCTCAGATCGATATCAAGATCTTGGAAGGTGGGTCTTGGACTTGGGTGAGAACTCCTGACTCCCTAAGGGATCACACTCTTGCTGGACTTTTAGGTATACTGACTATTTGATGATGCTCCCTGGTGGTATGGAAAAATGGCTTCTCCCAAGGGCTAGGCAGGGAGGCAGTACCCCTGTAGGGGATCCTAAGATGAAGTGACACCCTTTCAGATTATCAAGTTTTACGTTGCTCTATGTGTTCATTTCCATCTAGCTATGCCCAAGTCTTTAGCAAAGCCTTATAATAGTTTAGCCTGGCTCAGGTCTCAGTTGTACACTGAGGACCTTAGGTGAGAATTGGGAGTACATTTTCAGGTCAAGGAGCTAAAGAAGAGACAGTAACTTGTTAGCATAGTTATATGTAGTTATGATTATTAATAAGGATAATAACTATCAGGTATCGAGTACTAATTCTGTGCCAGGCACTTAACGTATGCTATCTCATCTAATCTTCACAACAGTACTCAGAGGTAGGTTCTAGTGTCCTATGTGGACGAGGAAATTGAGACTCAGAGAGATTGCAAATTTGCACACATCCCATAGCTACTGGGAGGTGGGATTTCAATCTAGGTTTCATCTGACTCCAGAGGCTGAACATACTCCAGTCAAATTACTTAACTTCTCAGAACTTAAGTTTTTCTGTTTGAAAACATCTACCTACTAGGGTTGCCATAAAATTCAGTGAAATAATGTATATAAAGGTCCCAGGCCATTGACTAGAAGACAATAGGTATTCCCCAAAATGGTGCGTATCATTATGTTTTTCTTCTGCCTTTCTGGACATTCCTTCTTAATATCTTTGAAGGCTTCCTCTTCTTTGGATAGCCTGCTAAACTGTGTTCCCCAAATTTGTTTTTTAACTAGGCACTTTCCTTAACCCAGGGCTTCAGCTACCATTTTTATGCTGGTGATTTATAAGTCTTTACCTTCAGCCCTGATCACTGCTGAACTCCAAACCCAGATATCCATTTATCTGACATCTCCACTTGGATGTCTCATAGACACACCAAATTCAGTAGGTCCCAAACCGAACACATCATCTTTCTGTTCCAATTCTGGCTTCTCTCTCAGTAAATGGCATCATCCAATCTCCAGATACCTAACCTAGAAGCCTGGGAATCTTTCTCTATTCCTCATTCTCACTCATCCCGCACACTCAATTAGTCATCAGGTTCTCCCAAGTCTCTTTTTATTATCTCTTGTATTAGTCCCTCCCTCTCTCCCTGTCCTCCCTCAATTTCATTTCTACAGCCACGATCACTGCCTAAATTCAGACTCTCATCACCTCTATCAGGCACTACTGCAATAGTCTTCTAACTGGTTTCCCTAC
>NW_006785037.1:1279327-1288669 GCF_000442215.2 Lipotes vexillifer
TGACAAAATGATCTTTCTAAAAAGCAAATTGTATCATCTGTTTCCCACTTAAAATCTTTCAAGAGCTTCCCATAGCTTTCAGGACCAAGTTCAAATTCAGTGCACAAGGCCCTTCAAGATATGGCTTCTTCCTGCTTCTTAAGCTGTATTTCCCACTCTTCCTTTATTTTTCATCTTTATGCTTTGTATCTGCTTTAAAGAATTACTTGAACTTCTCTAAAGGAAGATATTTCTAGCCTTGGGCCTGCAGACATGTCCTTTGGATGCCCATCCTTCCTCCCTCCTCCCTCCCCCCTCTGCCACCCCCTTGCCCAAGTGCCCCCCTTTCAACTCTTTCCTTAAAGCTCAGCTCATGGGGCACTTCTCTGGAGAGCTTTTCCTTGATCTTGACTCTGGTGTTTCTTCTTAATGCCCCCATGACACCCATATATTGCTATGTAACAGTACTTTTCATACCACCCATCTGTTTCACTAGTTTGTAAACTGGACCCCAAAGTTTGTTCAATATAGGGTCCCTGGCACCTAACCCCTAGTACCTAGCTCATAACAGATGCAGACAGACTGTTGGTTTATGAAGGAATAAGTTCAGGAAGAGAGATTTCAACCCTTGGCTAAGTTGTATGTAAACTTAAGAAGCTAAAGAAAATTTGAGTTAAGACGCCACATTGCTGGAGATTCCTTAAATCTCATTTCTTTCTTCCCCATCCGGTCCTTTTTTCTCCATTTTACTTACGGCCAGGTTCTACCACTCACCCTAGGAACATTAAGACACAACAGCTTTTAGACACACCGTAGGGAACAAGCAATTAAGATGCAGAGTATTCTAGTTGGCAATCTAGGGAGATGAGATAGTGTGACTGGGAACTACCAAACCAACACACACCCTACCCTCTACAAACCTGAGCTTCAGTGCTCCTTTGTAAACCTGAACCAAGGCTGAGTCTTAAGGGGTTCTGTTTGGTTTTATTTTCACCAAAGAAACTGGATACTTTAAAAATTATTGTTATTACATTAATTGACCTCTTCACTTTCTTTTTCTTTCTCCCTTTTTTTCAGACTTCTGTGAATGTTTTCTCTTTTTTAAGCTGTTTCTCACCTCTCTTTCTCTGAATGTAACAGAGATAAAAAGAGTTAAAAAGAAGAAAAGCAAAACCAACTAATTCAAATGGTCATCAAAATTTTAAAAAAAGTCTCTTTACAGGGGAGAGTCTCTGAGTTGGAAAAAGAGCATAGGAATCATATGGCTTTTACCGGACAACTTTATCTAGTAAATGGTGAAATGAAAGGAAAGAGGGAGTCAGTGACTTGCCCAAAGACAGTTGACTTAACCAGTTGAGAGCAAGAGTTGTACTGTGGCTCTAAGTCCCCCAAATTCCAGTCTTGACAATCTCTTTTTCCTTGAAGACTCTCTCCACTTGTGCCCACAGGAAATACATTTGTTTATGTAAGAATATATATATATATATATATATAAACACACAGAGCAGAAAGAAGCCACGTGCTTGACGCTCAGGGCTGGGGTGTGTCTCCCTATATCTTGCCCTTGGGAGAGTAAGAAATGTCGCCAAGGGACTCCAGACTCGCAGATACCAGGAGCCTGGAGCTGGACAGAGCCACCGTTCGTCTGGGGCCTTTCACCAAAAAGTGAGGTGAGACACAGAGGGAAAGCCAGGGCCATTCCTGCGGGGGCAGCAGGACCGTCTTCTAAACCCGGAGGCACGCCCTTCTCCAGCGCCCGGTGCGAGACAACTTCCAGGAACTGGTCAATAGGAAAAGTCTGCGGAGAGCTGGGTTGGCCTTACCTTTGGGCGCCGGCTTTCAGCTTCGGGGCTCGGGATGCGGCTGGGTCAGGGCGCTCCCACCGCCCTTATGGCGGGACCCGTCTGCACGCCCTGCTCGACAATGCGGCATTTTAGGGGCCTGGACCCCTGTCCCCAGTTTCTCACTGCCCCGTGCGCCACAGGCAAGAGACAGCCCCTGCCCTGTCTTTGAGTCTCCAGAGCCTGGGCAGTGTCCGGGTCAAAGATGGATGGTCTTGTGTTTTAACCAACGTAAAACTCTCCGGTTTCATCGATGGAGAACAAGGACCTTCGACTTTTCCAACGGAGGAAAACTCCTGCGTGTGGAGATCCATTTCCTTTCCTTTTAAGAGTTTATTCTATATTTATGCAGCGCCCCTTGTATACCAGAAACTGTATTATGTACTGTAGTTAAAGGATGAAATTAGCCTCATATCCGGGGACAGTTTACTGCCATATAAACTTAGAAACATTAGGTTATGAAAGGTGGTGAGTGCCAAACAGATCTAAGTGGGGGGCGCGGGAGGAGAGGACGCAGGCGAGAGCGGAAGTGGGGGGAAGAGGAGAGGGTTGCAGAGGGTAGAAGGAGGGGGAGAGTGTTGGAGGGGAGGTGGGAGAGAGGAGGGAGGGGAGGTGGCGAAAGAGGAAGGAGAGAGAGGAAAGAGGGAGAGAAGGGTAAAAGGGCGGGGCAGGGAAGCACCTAGAGGAGATCCCAGACGGACGGGTTGGGAGGGAGGCAGGCGGGGAGGGAGAGGCCTAGTCTGTGTCCAGGAGGCCTCTCCTCAGTGCCCTCTGCCTTTAGGAAAGTCTCTCAAGCCCCCGAAGACGCTCCCGGGATGCCTTCCCGCCTGGCCAAGCGCCGTCCGGCTGCGGCATCGCCGCTCACACCGCGGCCAGCGGTGCGCAAGCCTCCAGCTCTCCCGCCTACACCGAACAAGGGGCCCGACGGCCTCCGCCGGAACCAAGTGGTCACCCTCCTAGACAGCCCTCCTCTCCGCGCGCAGGCCGGAAGCCAGGTGGGCGCGACCCCGGCAAGGCTCCGCGCGCCCCTGGACCGCGGGTGTCCGCGTCTCGCGGCCCTGACCGCGGGCCGGAAGGTAAGCTTCTGCGGCGACCTAGGCGCTGGCCCAGATCTGGGAGAAACGCGCGAACCTGCGGACGTGCCCAGCGGGAGACCAGGCCCGGGCGCGAGTCTCCTCGGTTAACGCTTGCTTGTGCTACTTCTGTGCTGACTCGTTGATAACCGCATTGGGGGAGTGAGAAGGGAACGCGCCCGCCAGGGCCCCGCGGGAGGTGGCGGGAAAGCAGAAGAACTAAGACTCGGGCGGGAATAGCGACTGCTCGCGGCAGCGAGGGCTCGCACCCCACGCCGGGAGCAAGCGGCGGCCGGGAACCGTGGGCACAGCTGAGAGGCTGGAGCGCGGCCCAGGCAGGGTGGAAGCCCGGGGCCGGCAGCGGACGGTCAGCACGAGCGGACAGACCCCCGAGGGCCCCGGCTGAGGCGTCGGGTGGACTGCGTGGGGGCAGCCCTGGGCGGCGGGCCTGCCATGGGTACGCAGTAGAGGCCACGCCGAAGCCGCCGCATCCTGGATCCTCGCCCTAGACGGAGCAGAGGCCTGCCGGGGTCACTGGGGCGCACACAAGCGTTCAGGGCTCTGCTCCTTCCCTGGGTGGGCACTTGCTCCGGACCCTGGAGGCTGCCCGCGTTTTCCCGCCTTCTGTGCGCAGCAGGGTCGGAGCGCGCCTGCCTGGCCCGCGGGCGGAGGGCGGTGGAGCCTGGGAGGCAGCCCGGCCCCATTCCTCCACCCCCGCGGCGAGCGGCGGCCTTCAGAACCGGCAGGAGGCGCTGTGCGGACGAATTAGAACAGAATAACAGGATTTTCGGGGTGGCGTTTTCGCATTCTAGGACTGGGCTCCTGGAGTTGAGTGACCCGATTCAGACCAGCTCCTTCTTCATCTTCTCCCCCTCCACTTTAAAATGGGTGTATTTGTGTGTGTGTGTGTGTGTGTGTGTGTGTGTGTGTGTGTGTGTGTGTGTGTTGGGTTAGTCAAAAGGATGAAATGTCAGCCAAAGAGGTTGTAAGTAGAAAATCTTAAAATTTCAGATTCGCTGACGGTTTTAAAAGGAAGATGCAAGGCAGAAATTCTGATTCTTGACTATTTACAAAGGGCTCGCCTATCACTGCCAGTTGTTAAAGATCCTAGGGATCTAACACTCTTATAAGACAAACTCATTCACAGGGTTTGGTTCAAATTCTTTTATGGAAATAAGGGTTTATACAGAACTATTTTAGCTTATTGCTATCTGTAAGATCACATATCAGTAACAGGAACAAAAAGAAGTTAATTCCAATATATAATTGAAAATCAGTATAATTATAAAAATATTGTGTTTGGGATGGCCTTTATCAAACTATAAAAATCTTATTTGCGAATATGTAGTGATCTGTGAATCATTAGTGAATCCACTAGAATTGGAGCAGTTATGCAAAACAATGAAATGTATTATTTAAGTTATCGTCATAAGTGTAGGACCAAATCAAACCAGTGAATAATCTTCTGAAAACTCCAATCAGAAGTAAAAGGAAATCCCTGAACTCATCGTGTTTATGGCCAGTGTAAACTCTTGAGTTCTGTACGAATGATGGGGCTATGAAGGGATTGAATGGTGCTGCCTTAATCTGTATGTATTTTCAGTCTCAGAGCTGCCTGTTGGTAGAAACTGGTACAACTGGACTTTGGTTTTTAAAGTGTTTTATGCCATTTTGGAAATTATTCAGCTGTGATTATAAATGCAAAATGACTAAAATGCGTGGACTATAAAGAGACATTTTATTCTGTTAATGATTAGTCTAATATATGGAAGAACTAATTTCCAAACAAAGCCTCTATTTTAAAAAACTATCATTTATTGTACATAGTGTGATTTGGAAGTGAACCTGTTCTAGTAACAAATAACTATTTCAGGACCTCAGGATATTACACTTAAAACCTGCATGAACTTTTGGGAAAAGGAAGAGTTTATGGTTTAAACATCCTCTGTGAAGTTCTCTGATCTCTCCCATCTGTAAACTCTCCTGGTGCTTTGTATGTCTCTCATTATTTACAGCTTTTATCTATTCCAATTGCTTCCTACTTGTGTACATGTTTTTAATCTTGCCTCCTAGACTTTAAGCCTCTTGTGGGTAGAGACATCTTACCTAGCATAATGCCTTGTACCATGTATTACATTAATGTTAACTAAATGAATAAAACCAAAACTGTATACATGTACTATTCAATATGAATTTACAAAACTTGATTATAAGTTTTATGGTAAAATTTATAAGCAAATATATATTTGCCCTAACAAAA
Source organism: Lipotes vexillifer (assembly GCF_000442215.2). Lineage (NCBI taxonomy): Eukaryota > Metazoa > Chordata > Mammalia > Artiodactyla > Lipotidae > Lipotes > Lipotes vexillifer. Next base: position 1,284,481 of record NW_006785037.1, read on the forward strand.
TAAGTTGCATGCTCAGTATTGGTCACGATCATTTTCATTAGGGGTAGTTTATAATTTTTTACTTCATGATATAGCATAATATTTACTGCAACTTTCAACATTAACCTTTTATCTAGAACAGAAGTTACAGGGATTTTCAGTATAACTTTTTATGGCTAACAGAATTCATTTACCAAATTACATACTGCTTCTTCTCCAGACTACAAGGTGTACGATATAACAATACCATTGTATATATTTTCCAGAATGGAGGACTGATTGACATTTTGTGTTACTACAGTTTTCTAGTTTTTTTTTTTTAACACTAGAAATAATTAGCACTTGAATGGCAAGATTTAAAAAAACCTGAGTCATAAGCAACTATTTTTTTTACCCCTAAAACACGATTTGAGGCAAAGGGAGCTTCTTAAGTTCATTTATTCAGCTTCCAAAATTGGAAATGATTTAATCTCAGTGGGAGAATATGATTTGGTCTCAGTGGAAAATTCTTGCTCTTCACACCAGTAATTTTATGTATGCACTACTACCAGAAGTGTGCCAGGGACAGATATACTTATTGACTGAAATTTATGCCATACCCTTGCAGAATGAGCACTACAAGCTGGCTCTTCAGAATAGTATTGTATAGTAAGTTTGTTGAGACCTTTGATTCTTACATTTAATTCAATTAACTCTGCATTGCAACTGGAGTAATCAGCAACCGGTAATATCTTGATTTTCAAATTGCATGGAAGACTTGGTGTTCCTGAACCAAATGAATGGATTTTGAGCTAGAGAATGCAGAAGCAAAGTTGTGATATAGTTTTGAAGTGGAAGGTTGGGGGAGGGGGGGATAGATGGTTTTTCTAGTCTAAGATTTAATATATAAAAGTACAAATTGTGAGTCCTTAAGAAGCAGTAATGTGATATGTTTACAGCTAAAATCGTACTGCTTTTTTAAAAAATTGAAGTGTAGTTGATTTACAATGTTGTGTTAGTTTCAGGTGTACAGCAAAGTGATTCAGTTATACATACACGTATCTATTCTTTTTCAGATTCTTTTCCCTTACAGGTTATTACAAAGTATTGAATATAGTTCCCTGTGCTATATAGTAGGTGCTTGTTGGTTGGTACTACTTTCTTAAAAAGGAAAAAAAAAAAAAACAACCCTATGCAGCTCAAAATTTAAAGTCACAATCCTAAAATGTCTTTTTTGGGGGTTAATTTAACTACATGAAAGCAACTTTTAAGAGTTATTTCCTTAAACTTTGGAATGTAATGTATTTTGGCCAGGTGACCTGAAATAGAAAACAGATAAAGATGACTTACTGGTTAGTGAAACACCAGTCTGAAACAGACAGCTTACTTTTTTTCCCTCATTTCCCCTGGACCAGCTGTTAATGTTTAACCTTCACTTACTACTTCAAGAGTCATATTTACACTTCTCCAGCAACTCTTTATCCATACGTTCCTTGGCCTTATGCATTATATAAGGCTCTTTGGGGGCAACTTCCTAATCTTCTCATTAAGAAAATGTCACACTCACCCCAAATAACCCTATAGAAGATGTCAGATGGTATCACTACTAAAATAACCCCATAGAAGATGTCATCTGATATCACTTATAGGCTTCCTTTCATTTTTGCCAGTAACAGTCTTTGCCAGGTTGTTCTTCCCATTTAGACAGCTAGGTAGGCTGTTTCCTTTTCTTTATTCAGTTGATAGAAAAAAAAAAAATCTTCTAAAAATACTTCACAATTCACTTGATAGCAGATAATGAATTCAGCTTCTTTAGGAGGACCATAATACAAAGATAATTTTTCTTTGTCATAATCAATTTTCCTATCTGAAACAAGTGATCATTATTTGGCTTATAAATTTCAAACTGAAATGTTACTGCTTTAATGTTGCTGCTTTTTACTGTGTAGGGGATGTGAAAAGAAAGAACAGAATGGACTTTACCTCTTGTCTGATAACTTGCTTATTCTAGTTCTTCTTTATGTGCCAGATATTGAAAGAATTGACACGTAAGACTTAGGAAGTGTTTTTTATGAACAAATCAATTTCATTATTTTGAATTCCTTGACCACTTAAGATAGTTATATATATATTGGGGGAAAAGGTCAATAAATTTTCAAATTGCTTTGTCTAAGTTTGGTTATTGGTAGTTAGTGGTTAATTCAGTGAAGTTGGGTTAAGATTCTTGTATTTAAAGCTTATTATAATGTACTGATTATCTAACTGAACTTTAGCCATTCAGTATCACCAGGTTCAAGGGTTTCATCTGTAAAATAGATATAATCATATTTATCACCTCTGAGGAATATTTAACATTTTGGTTTAAAAGATGCCAGATAAGTTCTATCATAAAAATAAATTTAATATATTACAACCGATATTAGATCACTTGTATCTTTGAAGTTGCTTAGAGATTTACAAATAATGTGTGATTTAAGTGAATGTGTCTCATTCCTGTCTGATTTTTTCTTGGCTTAAGAAGATACTAACTTTTACCAGAATCTACCACTCCTTTCAAGGTAGGCCCAATTGACCCCAAAAAACAGTTGAATTCAAACTTCATTTTGTCAAAAATAATTTCCTCTCTGCACAGAATTAGGCTGTCTCATCTAGGGCAGTTCTGTGTAGTGATATGGTGCTGATTCTCCAGTCTTACCCTCCTTCATTTTTAAGTCTGTAGAGTCATCCTTATGAGTGTCCATTCCTGGAATCAGTGTGAATGAAACTGTGCCTGAAAATCCATATATCTAAAGCAAAAGTTACAGTGATTTTTATCTAGTCTTTAGTGACTAATAGAATTCTCCTACTGTATTACACGGTACTTCCTCTCCAGACTACAAATCATTGTGCCCACTTTGACAGTTGAGAGATATTGACAGCGCTTGTTCAAATAAATTACAATTTTCAAATTTAAACTTACTACTCCCAATTCTGACGTCCTTATTGCTGAATCAGTAATTTTGGCACTGATCACAGACTTGCATTTTAACATTTGTTTTATCCTTTGTTCTCCTTGAGACTGTAATGCTTCTGAAGGCAGGTTCTAGGTATTGTTAGATTTTTTAATGCCTCAATGCCTTGAGTATAGTTTTGGCATGTGGTATGCTCTCAGTGAAGAATTCTTCAAACATGAACTGTTTTTATTGGGTGTTGTGTACTTTTCTAGAAATATGAAGAATTAAAAGACATAACTTCTACCTTTGTGATATATACAGTCATACTAAGGTTCACATAATTAATTAGATTACAACCTTTTATGTGTAATTCTGAAATCCCAGAAAACTTATTTTGTTATTATTTTGTAACTTAAAAAAAATTAATTAATTAATTTTATTTTTGGCTGTGTTGGCTCTTTGCTGCTGCACGTGGGCTTTCTCTAGTTGCGGCGAGCAGGGGCTACTCTTCGTTGCGGTGTGCGGGTTGCGGTGGCTTCTCTTGTTGAGGAGCACAGGCTCTAGGCGCGCGGGCTTAAGTAGTTGTGGCACGTTGGCTTCAACAGTTGTGGCTCGTGGGCTTCAGAGCACAGGCTCAGCAGTTGCGGCGCACGGGCTTAGTTGCTCCGCGGCATGTGGGATCTTCCCAGACCAGGGCTCAAACCCGTGTTCCCTACATTGGCAGGCGGATTCTTAACCACTGCGCCACCAGGGAAGCCCTTTTTTGTAACATATTTGGTGGTAAAATCTAACCCAAGGTTAACTCATTTGGTAGAAAACCTGACTTGAACTGATGTGAAGCTTTTTATATTCTTCATTTATTTCACTTAAGAAGAATAGTCCTATGTTTAACTTCAAATATATTAATGATTTTAATTATGGTGGTGTTATGCTTTACATATGTGCTATATTACTTTTTGAAAGCTGAAAAATTCTGACTTCCAAAATGTATCTGACCTCAAGAGTTTTGGGGATTGTGGATCTGTATAACATACAAAAATTTAAATGATAAAATATTTAAATAACAACTGATATAAAAATAGGAGAAATATCTCAAACCAGTACTTGGAAAGACACCTCATACTTGGTGTCTCTGTTGGGTGTCCCTGCAAATGGGCAGGTACTCAGTCTTGGATTCCAGGGGCCAGAGGCAGATGACGTAGGAGTATTTTCCTGACATGTTCAGGCATAAGAAGAACCAGAGGATCTGTACAAACCAAGTTCTTTAGAAAGCACTGAGGATTGGAACCAGGGAAAGA
>NW_006785037.1:1288679-1296173 GCF_000442215.2 Lipotes vexillifer
GTCCTCACGGGGTAAGAGTTAGCCTGAAAAAAGGAGCCAGAAAGCCACTGGATAGAAAGAGGAATTAAGGGTAAGGTGAGAGTCCTGGACAGTTACAACAACCTTAAAGTGTAGAGTTGGGATGGGCTGGTACAGACAATTGTTGCTTGGACCTGAAAGGAGCCTTTAAAGCTCATTTACTTCTGCACCCTCTCCCTATTTTACAAATCAGTAACCTGAAGTTCAATAATTATTTTTCAAATATCTAGTTAGTGGTTGAGCCACAACACAAATCCACGTTTCATATTGCCTATCTAGTGCTCTTTCTACTACCAAAGATAGTATTTCAGTCTGAAGTGGTTACAAATGATTTTTCAGAGGATATGAGATTTGAATTGAATTATTATAGTAGTTTGTGAAAACTTAATTCCCCATAAATCTAAGTATTTTTGTGTATATTTTGCATTTTTAAAGTACCTTGATACCAAGGACTGTCTTAATTTTTTAAATCCCTACATGACTTAGGAAGTATTTTGCACATAGTATAGAATGAAAAAAAAAAATGAAATGGAGGCAGACTGAAAATAAGTGTGTGTTAGAGTGGAAAGGATACCACTGGGCATCATAAGACCTGAGTTCTATTCTAGCCCTGAACAGATTATCTGGATGACTTTGTGCAAATCACTGAACCTCTCTAAGATCTGATTTCCCCCTTGAGAAAGGATAAGATCAATGACCTTGAAACTCTCTTCTTCTGTAATTTAGGTCTGTGTCTGTATTTTCTAGGACAAAATAATTCCTGCAACACATACTGGATTTAATTGTTTAAGTATTACAAAGGCATTGGTCATATGGATTTAGATTTTCCAGGGACTCTCTCTCAATGGAGAGAGATCTCTCAATATATCTGGAACATTGATTCAGATATTTTGGTAAAATGAAAATATAAAATAAATATCAACAATGCATTCAACAATAATCATTTAACATTCATTATGTGTATGCAACGCATTGTATAAGATGTGTTCTCTGACTTCAAGTTGTTTAGGACTTAGTCAGAGTTTCCTTTAAATAATTTAAAAAGTAAGTAAACATAACAAGCTCAGTGGAGCTCAGATATGTTTAGTTGGAATGAATCAGCCTCTAAAAGTGTGGTATGACTGGCCGTTCAACCTTCTGTTGGGACTGTTTAAATTACTTAGCATTTCATAATGTAAATATTTTGATACTATGCACTCCTTGATTAGTATGAAAGTGGTTTACCATCTTTGAAGAAAACTTACAACTCTTGAAAATCAACTCAGAGAATAATGTCTCGGAGTATCATCTGGGATAATATAACTATGTCCCCAAACCCCCTTTTCTGAATCCCAAGCATGTTAGAGAAGGATCATATTCATTTCACTTTATGTTGTATTAACTAATGGTAAAAATATTTGGTTGGAACTGCATAGCATTGTGATTGACTGGTGAACATTTTAATAAAGGAGATCTAAATAAAGATAACATTTTTCAAAAGAAGAACATTGCTTGTGCTTGACTACCTCTTTGGTAAGACATTTATTCAGTCTTGTCAGTTAATATAGACTGGAACATTTGAAGTTACCAGCTTGTGAACATCTTTATAGGATGAACCATTCTGTGAAATTTTCTTGCAGGTATTTTCCTAAACAAAGGCTTTTTTTTTTTTTCAAACTTTTGACTGTGATCCACAGTATGAATAAAAATTTACATTATGACTCATTACACACATACATATATACATAGCTGAAACAAAACTTTCATGAAACAATACTTACCTCACTATGTGTGAAGTATAATGAGTTTTTAAATTCTGCTCTAATCTATTTTATTCTTTTGAAATAGTTGGTCCAAAACCCACTAAATTGATTCCTAACTCCCAAAAGGTGACAACCTGAAGTTTGAAAAGCTTGAGCTAAACTCTGTTTTGAGAGCAGTTACTCTGTTCTATTTAACTTTTATTCCCCAGTGCCTAAGTCTGTGCTCAGCACATAGATGGTGCTCAAATAATGTTGGTTGAGTGTTTTGTTCTCAGTCTAGTTTCAGAAATGTTACTGTATCAGTGAGGTTTGTCTACAGCAGTTGCATGGAACTGTTGAAGGAGTTAGAAGAAAATTATTAGTAATTAGAAGATGAAGGTCAAACGTATATGAGAAGAGGCAAAAGTCACCATTCGCTTAAAAAAAAACAACAACCCACAATAACAATGTGTTAGTTCTCTTAGAAGTTATAGAATCAAGTCCTGACTTGTCTTTTTTTCAAATGCCACTATTTTAAACTCAGTATTCATTCCTCAAATAATTTTATCTTGAAATTATCATCTCACAAACAGATAGTGACTTTCTCCTAACTGCTTTTATGTGCCTGTCTGCATGTATGAAGCTTAACTTTGATTAGGTGTTATTTTTCTAAAAAATAAGATCTATATCTTGTAAACTTTCTTTAACTTATTCTTTATTACCATTCTTCAAATAATACTCTGAGCCAACTATTATTTGTATATACCTCACATTTTTTTCTTTTCTTGTCTTCTGATAGTACAGAGTTTTTCTTCCCCATAGTAATGTTTGCTTAATTTTTATCTTAAGTATGGTCATTAATAATTTAAACTTTTCCATTCATACTCATTAATAACTTTTGGGGGGGGGTTGATAAATACTTTGGTTCCTTACATGTTCAACTGAAATAACATTCTATTATAACAAATATTGTTAGAATTAAAATTTCTGAAAGATTGCCTGGTATATTCTAGCTGTTAATTTTTTTCTTTGTAGCAATAATTTGTATTATAGGGATTCTGTTTAGCAAAAGAATTAGGTTAGTACAATAAAATACTCTGAGATTTGATTAATCCACATAAATAAAAGATACGTAATTTATTACCATCAGATTTGAGCAGGGTTAAATTACGCCAATAGATCAGGTAATTTTTCACAACTGTTGTTTTGCACTGAATGATATATTATTTTATAATTATTCTAAAAATTAATGTGTTCTTCTCAGCCATATACTAAGTTCTTCAATGGAATCTTCTCTTTTTTCTTTTTCCAATTTTTCCTCTCTTTTTCTATTTCTTTTTTGTATCACACAAATACTTCAGTGTTTTATACAATGTAGAAACTCAGTGAGTGCTTGCTCATTAACTTTAAGCTGTTTCCTAAATCATTTAGGATCTCTAAGCCTCTCTGATATTATGTAGTAGATAATGATTCAGTATTAGAAGTTAGACAACTAAGTCTGTAATTCTGTTTTCTACTAACTCGGTGATTTTAATCTTTATGTCCTTTTATTTTCTTATGTGTAATCTACATAGGGCTAATAATTGCTTTTGCCTTTTGTCTATTTCATAGCATAATATGAAGATCATATGCGATAATTACAGAATGCTCTTTGAAAATTTCAGAGCACTCTACATGTATAAACGTTCGTGAGGCCCTTCATGTAAGGTTTTGATTAAATGAAATGATGTAAAATGACCAGCACAGTACTTAACAGAGTAAGCAGTTAATAGTAACAGCTGCCATTGATGTTACTTAACTTGCATATGTACTGATAAATTTCAGTTACTTTATCTTTCACATTTAAAAAATTTAATAGAGTTTAATAATAACTTATTTTTTGTAAATCTATTTTTGAAGCTTCTCATTTTCTATGGTTCTCTTACTTGGAATCCTCCCCCCTCCCCCAAATCCGGTCTATTGTTTTTTATACTTATTTGCCTTTTTATAAGTTTTACATATAAAATAGTTAAAATTTATAACCGGATAATTGAAAATAAAAATTTCAAAGTAATTCTTTAAATTGACAATTAACCTATGAGACTGAATATTGTGGATTCCATATTTTGTATTGTGACAATTTGAATTATTCAATATGTAATCATATAATAAGGGGACATTTGAGTAATGGCAAGTGCTTTGAATTATATAATTTTGATTAATTATATTTTGCCCTATAGTAGATAAATAAAATTTATATTGCTTTCTTTTTTTCGGTACGCGGGCCTCTCACTGTTGTGGCCTCTCCCGCTGCAGAGCACAGGCTCCGGACACGCAGGCTCAGTGGCCATGGCTCACGGGCCCAGCCGCTCTGCTGCATGTGGGATCTTCCCGGACTGGGGCACGAACCCGTGTCCCCTGCATCGGCAGGCGGACCCTCAACCACTGCGCCACCAGGGAAGCCCACCCTACATTATTTTTTATAAGCAACAGATATTTTACCCAAAAGAGGAATTTTAGCCAGTTGAAGATAAAGAAGTACAAAAGCAATTTAAATTTAACAATTTAGATCACATTCAGGTAATTATATTTTACTTATTTATAATATCACTATAGATTCCTTCATATTTTTTAAAATTATCATTTGTTTTATTGTTTTCCTTATCAAAAAAAAAGTGATCCCATTATAGTGACTGGAGCCTTCTTTCTTTAAGCATTAAAGATAATTCATGTTTTTTGTGATTCGAAATTATATAAGTGGGAGTTATTCAAGTAGTTTAACTCTTCCTAAAGAGGGAAAAAAGTGTGCTCCTGTGTGTGTGTGTGTGTGTGTGTGTGTGTGTGTGATTTAATTAAATTGAGTCTTTTTTTTCCTTTCAGGAAGCTTTCCCAAAATGTTAGAAGAGGGCTAGCAAAACATTTACAGCTTTTGTTTCACTTGGTGAACGAGTCAGGACCTGTTTGCACACAATAATCCAACATCAGCTTAAGTTTTTTGGCTCTGTTTTGCAAGAGCAAGAAAAGATTTTGCTGCCAATTCCTGCAGTATTCTTTTTTTTTTTTTTTTTGTTTGGATTTCCTGTTCAGCACCACTTTACTTTGATTCTTTTGGTCATTAATCTGTTCATTTTGGAAGAATAAGTAATTAAAACAGTTTTGTAAAGTATTTTTTGGTGTGTGTGTGTGATATTTTGTTGGAGCATCTACAAAAGCAATAAAAATACCTGTCCAAACCCTCAAAGATGCAGATGGTGTCATGAATGTTTTGAAGACAGGAAACCATGCAGTCCTATTTTAAGAAATTCTATTTATTTTAAAGTCAAATAAAAAATTTTCCCTCCTCTTTAAAGTGCCTGACTGGCAATAGAATTTTTATGGCATCCATTTACAGAAAAAAAAAAATCTAGTAGATTTAGGTTTGAATACCACATCTCTTGGAGATACAGAGATCTTTGCAGTTAACTTATGTTTTCACCTACTTACTGGCTGACTTCTTAAAAATGTGTAATTTTTCATCTGTTTTTCTATTTCCTTCAGTATAATTACATCATCTCCTTAACCAGGAGGATTGCTGTCTCCTCCTCAGCTCTGTATCATTAATGAAGATCTTTGACTGTGTGTTGGGTTTCCTTGGTACAGGTTAGCACTTGACTTTTGGTTGGCTCAGATTCATTATCAGGATTTTTCTGACTGTACTATCAGTGCTTTCTTTCTTTCTTTTCCATGTGGTAATTTCTTTCCTAAAATTTTTGTATTTTCTCATTTCTGCTCTCTAATTACTTTATCTTTCATAGGAGTTCTAATAAAACTGACTAACCAAACAAAACCAAAAAGACCTAACCTTCCTGCTTTCTGAAACCTTGACTCTCTCCCTATTGAGTTTCATTTTTATTTCATTCTTCAATTATTATTACTTTTGAAAATTACATGGAATCTCTTTTAATCCCACTAGGTCATGCTCTCTTTATTCCTAACATTTCTCAAAACTGCCCCTTCTATATCAGTGTCAGTATGGTTTCCAGAGTCAACAAAGTCATCTATTTAAAACACAAACATCAACAGATTACTTCTCCCTAAAAAAACATTTAATAACTCCCGATCACCTACAGAAGAAAATTAATCTTAGCATTGAATATAATAATCTATCCCCTGCCTACCTCCCTGACACTTATTTTGGAAATATGAGACTGCACATAACTCCCAGAATTTACTATGATGTTTTCTCTGTGCTTAGCTCATGTTTTCCTTTGAGTAAAACTTTTTCTCTTTCTCACCCCTTCTTTACCTGGCTAGGAAGGAAGATTTTCATCTTTCGAGACTCTGCTTGGATAACAATACTTCCAGGAGATCTTACTGGCTCGTCGTGTAACCTTTTCTCCTTTGATTTTCCGTTGGAGTCCTTGCCCATCTCTCTGATAGCACTTATCTGTTCATCTATTGCTATCATTCATTAGAGAATGGGCTCGTTGAAGGCAGGGGCCAAACTGTAGTTACCTTTGTGACCGAAAGTATTGTTAAAACATCTGTTGAACTGAGCTTTTCTCCACTCTGTGTAAAAGAAGTTGAATGTGCTGTGAAAGGTGTTGATAAAAGAGAAAACTATGCCAAACACGCAAACACATTATAGGTTTCTGATAGCTTTACTGATACAAGGTAACTGATCCAACATCCTACAGTTCTAACTTTTTCCTACTCTGAATCCATTCATGGTGAGGGAGTGAGACACAGCATTACATCTTGAAAATTCTGGATCAAGGGAATTTTCTCTGTTTGCTTTGTGAAACTGTCTGACTTGGACAGTTTTTGACAACAGTAATAAGCTCTCAGATTATTTTAGAAATGATGAGCTCTGTGTAGCAGGTGTCTTTCCCAGTGTAGGCTAACAACAGAAAGAAAAATACAGCTAACTGATTCCAGGTCTGAAACAGTCTCACTCTATAGCCATTCTCCAAAACCCTTTGGCAGGAGATATATTGGAATGCTCTGATTGTCCACGTTCTTGGAAAGATGGAAATAGGAAAAAAGTTGCTTTCATCAGTCCAGTTTTCTACATGTCTACAGTTCATGAAGTTTAACCTCTCAAAGAACTTTTAAAAGAAAATAGAATTTTAAAACATTAAAGAAAGAGTACTAATATTAATCTCTACTTCTATCCATTCGCACAGAATTTGATTCATTCCTCACATATTTCTGGGAGAAGAATTACCCTAGAATTCATGGGAAATAAGCTTTTTAAAACTGATCATATATGTTTTGAAAGGTACACATGTACTTGTCAATTTATAAGTAAGATGTGTTCTGTAGTTTATGTTAATTAAAACAGTTCTCTATTGCATTTTTGTAAAATTGTTCAATTAACATTGTTTTTTTCAGCTACTTAATTAGATTATATGAAGTCATGACATTACTAAAAAAGAGAAATAATTACCTTTTCAGATATAATTAAAATTTATTTACAACTGGCTAATAATTATACTGATTAGTACCTGATGCTATATTTAATTTATCTAGACCAGTGTTGTCCAATAAAACTTCCTGAGATGTTGTAGATGTTCTGTCTGTGCTGTCCAAGAGGGTAGCTAATTGCTACATGTGGCTATTGAGCATTTGAAATGTGGCTAGTGTGACTGAGGAACTAAATTTATAATTTAATTTAATTTTAATTAATTAAAAATTAAGTTTGGGGCTTCCCTCGTGGCGCAGTGATTGAGAGTCCGCCTGCCGATGCAGGGGATGCGGGTTCGTGCCCCGGTCCGGGAGGATCCCACATGCCGCG
>NW_006785037.1:1296336-1306235 GCF_000442215.2 Lipotes vexillifer
AAAAAAAAAATTAAGTTTAAATTCATATGGTTAGTGTCTACCACGTTGGACAGGGCAGATCTAGGCTATACAATGTTATCAGTAAAGTTCCATAATTAGCTGATCCATATTCTATAATGCTGGTTATATGTCTTCCTACTAGACAGATGCACATTTTTGTATCAAAAATATCTTCATGGCCTGAAAAACTCAATGTATTTGATATTTTTCAGAGAACTAGAAATCTTAAAAGGTTACTATCATTGTTCTCAAGGGATCTATAATTTTGGTACGGAAAAGACAATGAATGGTGCTAGCTCTATATTAAGAATTTTAGTACAGACTAACTGGCACCTTTTATAAGATTCTTCCATCATATTTGCTGAGGACCTCTAAGATCTGGTTAACATTTTTAGAAAACTGAAAACCAGAAATTTTATATACTAGTCACCATCTAAGAATTTCACCATTATGAGGATATAATCAAACACTTTTGTTAATTGAAGTTTGTGAACTGGATTTCCTGGTAGAGGGAATTACCAAAGGGAGGAAGTTGAAAGGCAAGGGCAAAGGAAGGAATGAGGTACTAATTTGACTTAGGAACTCTGAAATGATCTAGAACATGTGCACAGATTTTTAACTCCTCTCTGTTGTGATCCCCAGTTACTTCAGTGTTCTGGGAAGATGGATATTATGAAAGTGAGAAGACAAGGGAAAATTGCCTGGAAGATATTGTTGCTGAGTGGGTGGAGATGAGATTAATGGATAGCCCGAGAAGTCCAGAATAAATCAGGAAGTGTAGTCTAACCCCACTTATGCTTCTGTTACATTGGAATAAGATCATCTTTATTTCAACTGGTTGTTTATTACCCTATTTTCTAGAAGATTACCATCTTCAATTAAAGTATATAATATGTTCACTATATAACATTTTAATGTTTCTTGGTTGGTGCCTAAAGAAATTTTGCTATGTGAAAGGCCATTATTGTTTCTTATTTGTAGCACTTTCCTCCAAGGGGAATCAAATAAGGAAATCAATTACAGTGAATTTTCCACCAACCACTGAGGCGGTAGTTCCACCAATCTGAAACTGTTCGCCATTTAAAATAGTAGGAATGAATTATCAGAGAGTAAATAAAAACTGATTCAAGTCTTTACCCTTAATTAAAATAAAACTAATCTAAGATTTGATTAACTTTCTCTTGGAGTCATATTAAATTTTGATGATGTGCTTGTACCTCTGAGCAGGCAGGTTCTATTTAGATTTTCAAGTGGAAAAGCCGAATAAAACGTCTCAAGACATTCTTGGCACATTTAGAAGCATGAAGTGCCAAAAACTTTCATGAGAAAAAGACAACCTATTTTCTCAAGATTTCTAGTCCCGCTAGGGAAATTCAACAAAAGAGGAGATTCTTAACTCTAGAACTATCTTTAGCTGGTGGAAGAGAAATCAAAGACCAGAAGTTAAGTAACAGAAAGCAGAATAGTAAAAGGGTGCTGCCACCTGCATCTTTGCTTGATAAAAGGGAAAGATAAAGTGTGTGCACGTGTGCGAGCACGGGTATAAAGTGAAGCCCTTCAGCAGCTCAAGGTCAGTCAAAATAATGAGTATTGAAGCTGTATTGAGTATTGAACTTTCAATTTGTTTCCAACTTTAAAAATGTTTTAATGAATATAAAGTACTCCAAATCAAAATCTCCTTTTTACTCATCAGCAACTTTCTCATTTATCTTTTCTTCAAACTACAACAATTTTATTAAACAGTAATACCAAGATAAAAAAAAAAGTCTTTTGCAAATATTTTGAGTCAACATTTGATTTTTTTTGGATCTGACATTCTTTTTTTTTTAAACATCTTTATTGGAGTATAATTGCTTTACATTGCTGTGTTAGTTGATGCTGTATAACAAAGTGAATCAGCTATACGTATACATATATCCCCATATCCCCTCCCTCTTGCATCTCCCTCCCACCCTCCCTATCCCATCCCTCTAGTTGGTCACAAAGTACTGAGCTGATCTCCCTGTGCTATGCAGCTGCTTCCCACTAGCTATTTTACATTTGGTAGTGTATATATGTCCATGCCACTCTCTCACTTCTTCCCAGCTTACCCTTCCCCCTCCCTGTGTCCTCAAGTCCATTCTCTACATCTGCGGAGGTCTGACATTCTTTTTCTTTGTTTTCACGTATTAATCTACTTTTCTCTTTTCATAAGCAAATTTTCATTCCTTTCAAGTCACACACTCATGTATGGCTTTGGTTTCTTTCATTTCTCTATTTCATCCTTATATGCTACATCAGAACTTTATACAAAAGTAGCAACTTGTGAAATGAAATTTGATTTTTCATTGTTTTGTTTTTCCATACATTCAGTTATTTTTTCATTTCCACTTCCTTCCCCCCGACCTCTGCCTCTCCCCAATTTTTATTCCATTTCCTCAGAAGGAAACAAACATTTATTAGCCAAGCTCTTTGCCTTTCACCTTTACAGAGAAGAAAATGCTGGCCTAGAGAAATTATGTAACTTGCCTAAGGTCACATTGATAATGGATGAGCTGTTTTAAATACACCATCTGCCTGACTCTAAAACCTTCTCTTCAGTATGCCTTGTTTATCCCTTTGTAGGCATTCTTCAACTCTGTTCATGCTTCCCACTCTTCTTCCCTTCTCTTGCCTCTTCTTTTTTTTTTTTTCTTGCCTCTTCTTTGGCAGCAGTTTTTCTCTGAGTTTTCCTTCCAACATATGCTTTCCCAGCTTTCTCTCACAACCTCTCAAACTCTCTACCTTTTCTCCTCAGTCACAGAGTTGTTTTTCTTCTAGTGAGAAAGCAGAAGTGGTACCAAAAAATGATTGGAATTTTTGATTAAATGTCTTAAAATTGTTTTTATCTCCTGGCCTTGTAATTTTTAATTTATTCTAAGGAAATCACTGGAGTTGTATGCAAAATGTACGTACAAGAAAGAAAACCCAAGCATTATTTGTAGTTTTTAAAAATTAGAATAATTTTAACGCCTAACAGTAGGGTTAAACATGGGTTAAATAAACCCTAGAAGATATATAATGGACTATTACAGAGTTAAGTGAGGTAATGAATACATAATGACATAGAAAAATGGTCATCATATATTATTTTAAAAATTAATTTATTATGAAAGCTCATTTATTATAAAGTTATCCTTCATACGAAAGAGATTTAAAATGTACATATTTATGGCTGCCCTGGTGGCGCAGTGGTTAAGAAACCTCCTGCCAATGCAGGGGACATGGGTTTGATCCCTGGTCCAGGAAGATCCCACATGCCGTGGAGCAACTAAGCCCGTGTGCCGCAACTACTGAGCCTGCGCGCCTAGAGCCCATGTTCCGCAGCAAGAGAAGCCACCACAATGAGAAGCTCGAGGGCACTGCAACAATGAGTAGCCCCTGCTAGCTGAAACTAGAGAAAGCCCGTGCAGAGCAATGAAGACCCAATGCAGCCAAAAATAAATAAATAAAATAAATAAATTTATAAAATGTACATATTTAATTTAAAGAAAAAAATGAATACCTATGTGTCTACTACTCACTTATTAAAATGAACATTACCAGTTTCTTTAAATCCCCCTATCCAACACTATATGATGGTAAGTACAAGAAACAAAATAGCCTCTTAGAAATAGTATATAAAAATGCTAATAGTCGGGGCTTCCCTGGTGGCACAGTGGTTGAGAGTCCGCCTGCCGATGCAGGGAACACGGGTTTGTACCCCGGTCTGGGAAGATCCCACATGCCGTGGAGCGGCTGGGCCCGTGAGCCATGGCCGCTGAGCCTGCGCATCCGGAGCCTGTGCTCCGCATCGGGAGAGGCCACAACAGTGAGAGGCCCGCGTACCGCAAAAAACAAACAAACAAAAAATGCTAATAGTACGTTCAGTATAACTTAAGTTTAGTGAAAAAAATATATGTATAGTAGAAGACTGAAGAGATACATATACACTAAAACATTAGCAATTGTTACCTCAGTCTAATGGCATTGTGGGTGAATTTAATTTTTTTAATTTCTAATATTTTATTTCATTCTTTTTTAATGAAAATTATCAGATTTATAATAAAAATACACAATAAATGTTATATATACATATAAATTTATTATCATTATGGTATTTGGTGAAAAGGGTAGACTGAAAAGTCAAGAAAATTCTTTTTTCCTTTGAGGCTGGGAAGGCAATATCAGAGACTGGAAAGTAAAAGGATTGTTTATAATTCACCATTAAACACAAAGGTTTTTAAATATCATTCTTTATCAGTATAACAATACCAATTCTTTTTTTTTTTTCTTTTTGCGGTACGCGGGCCTCTCACTGTTGTGGCCTCTCCCGCTGCGGAGCACAGGCTCCGGACGCGGCTCACGGGCCCAGCCGCGTCATGTGGGATCCTCCCGGACCGGGGCACGAACCCGTGTCCCCTGCATCGGCAGGCGGACTCTCAACCACTGCGCCACCAGGGAAGCCCAATACTAATTCTTTTTAGGCACAAGTTCTGTACTACATGACTGGTGTAAAAGAAGCACAAGTGTGTAAGTGCCCCAGGTATTTGGAGTAGACAGAGAAGTTCTTCTGCAGTTGCTGTGGTCAAAGAGCTTATCAAGCAGGAAGGCTTTTTTTGGACTTTAAAGGGTGCAGAAGATTTAGATCAGCATTGTCAAACTCTTTGGCCTTAGGACTCCTTAATAATACTCTTCAAAATTATTGAGTACCTCAATGAGCTTTTGTTTATGTGAGATGTATCTATCCATATTTCTCATATTACAAATTAAAATCAAGAAAATTTAAAATATTTATCAATATATTTTAAAATAAATTACACATTAATATAAATAATAAAATTTTTATGAAAAATAACTATATTTTCCCCAAAAAAACATTTAGTGAGGAAAATGGTAATGTTTTGCATTTTAATATTTGGCTTAATAGAAGATAGCTGGATTCTCTTATCTGCTCTATTGTGATATCACATGTCATATGGCCTCTGGAAAACTCCACCGTACACTTGTGAGAGAATGAGAGTGGAAAGGGAAACAGCGTCTTAGTATTATTATGAACATAGTGTTGATGTCGTGGCCCCCCTGGGAACCATTCTGAGAATTATTGATTAAAATAAACTGAGGGCAAAATAGAGGGACGGCATAATCTTAGAGGTGGGAAAGCATAAAGCATATCAGAGGGAGTAAACAGACCAATCTGTTTGCTGTGAAAGATTATATGGGGGGGAGTGCGAGAGATAGGGTTAGAAATGTAGGCTGGGGGAATCATGTTATGTCAATTTAAAAATACCAACTTTCTTATTTATGACTGTAGTTGCTGACTTCTACTTTTGGCTTCAGAAAGCTTCAGGAGGGACTTCCTTGGTGGTGCAGTGGGTAAGACTCTGTGCTCCCAGTGCAGGGGGCCTGGGTTCTATCCCTGGTCAGGGAACTAGATCCCACATGCATGCCGCAACTAAGAGTTCACATGCCACAACTAAGGGGTCGTGTGCTGCAACTAAGGAGCTGGTGAGCCACAACTAAGGAGCTGGTGAGCCGCAACTAAGGACCCCTGGAGCAGCAAGTAAGGAGCCCGCCTGCCACAACTAAGGAGCCCGTGAGCTGCAACTAAGACCTGGTGCAACCAAATAAATAAATAAATAAATCTTAAAAAAGAAAGAAAGTTTCAGGAGAGGGGTGATAAAAGAGAAAAGTATAATGGCAGTATTCCTATTGAATTACTGGTTGCTTTTTCATTCAATTTATTTAGTGTCTGCTACATTTCAAGCACCAAGTTAAGAACTAGTGATACAAAGATGATAATGACACAATCTCTACTCTTTAAAAGCTCTCAATTAAGTGGGAAATTCAGATATTAAAAATAAATAATCCATTCTTTAAACTGGAGGAACACAGAAAAGAGGGCAGGTGACTCTGGGAGGTGTGATGAACAGGTTGTGAGATGGACAGGAAGTCTTAAAGGTTGAAGCCCAAGATACCAACAACCAGTCATATCTAACCATGGTGAAAAATACTAGGAGTATAGCATTGACAAATACAGAACTAGAATTAATACAGTAGATTTGAGGAGATGGTCAAATAGTAGTATAGAATAATTTCCTGAATATATCTTCTCTTTTGGAAAGTACAATTGTACAAAATCTCTTTCCCCTAAATCCCTACAGAATCTTTCCACTGCCAGGCCTGGGAGACACCATCAATTATCTTACTGTCTCTCTTCTCTTCATTTGCATCACGTTTTTCAGTATTTTTGCTCTCCTCTGTGACCAGTAACTAGAGAGAAGGGGAGGAAGAAATTTAGATAATTACAACAGCTTTAAACCAAGTACTGGAGAACACCTTTGCTTGCCCATATAATTATGATTAAGTAAATAAGTAAAGAACCTGTCTCCCAGCACCACCTGCAGGGGATGAAGAAGTCTGCAACAGGATTTAGTACTTCTCTGCCAGAGTATCTTCAATCCAACATTCCTTTATTGAGCATCTACTAAGAGACTGATTTTAGTAGCTGAGGAGAACACAAAGATCAGTAAGAGACACATTCTAAGGAACATTATTAGAACTTTTCGTGGCGATCAGCGTAGCTTGGAAGAAACTGATTAAATTTAAGAGAATCAGGTTTCTTTTGTGCAAATTGAATAGTAAAGCAACTACTACATTGCCTTTTATACCCTCCATTGATAGAAACCGAGAACGAAGGTGATTTCACAGGCTTAAGTAGTGAAGTAATAAAGTCTGTTTTTGAGGCTTCAAGGCTGTTGAGCTTATAATATGATGAGAAAGGCCTGTGTTGTATACCATTTTATGTGGGCCTGTTAAGGTTGTTCATTTCCTGATTTAAGGCTATCCCCAGACAACTGCCGTATGGGATGGTTCTCTGCTGGTCATAAGAGAGATCAGATGGAGGAAGATACATGGCTTAATAGAAATCCATAAGCACCTATTTGAAATAAACTCAGAGCGTATACTAGTAAGAGCCTTTTACTTTCCTTATCAAATCATGTCCTAGAAGCTAGGAAGAATGAGGTTTCCAAAAGTTCCTAGCCTTCGATAGTCTTACAAACAAGTACAGAATGTTTTTCTGATTTCTGGCGTTTAAAATAGAAGCAGAATGCACCGTATACACAAGGGGCAAAATAGATGAAAGGAGAGTTCATTACACTTTTAGAGCAAAGAAAGACCTCTGTTGGGTGAGTGATATAGAATATGAAAAATGCTGATCTGCAGGATGGCTTTCAGTGTTTTTGTCTAGATTTGGAGTCTTCCTATATATACAGACAGGATTTTTAGGGGGAGCAGCCAGTCAGCTATGACCCCTATCACCCATCCCACAGCCCTAGGAAAATGCATACATGACTTTGGGTAGTCATATTCTGGTCTTTTCAGCTTTTTTTGGACCAGGCATTTGAACTAATGCAGATTAAGTCCTGAATCAACTCTCACAATTATACCTCTTTCTAAAACCACACCACAAGTTATAAAAGCAATGGCATGGTCTGGTAAGTAAAATAATAATTGTCAGAGGTAAGGGGAATCTTGGTATCATATAGTCCGGTATTTCTCAGAGTGTGAGTCCTCCATCTGCTGAAGAATTTCTTGCTTATTACAAATGCAGATTTGGGCTCTACATTAAACGTAATCAGGGGCTTCCCTGGTGGCGCAGTGGTTGAGAGTCCGCCTGCCGATGCAGGGGACACGGGTTCGTGCCCCGGTCCGGGAAGATCCCACATGCCGCAGAGCGGCTGGGCCCGTGAGCCATGGCCGCTGAGCCTGCGCGTCCGGAGCCTGTGCTCCGTAACGGGAGAGGCCGCGGCAGTGAGAGGCCCGCCGACCCCCAAAAAAAAAAAAAAAAAAAAAACGTAATCAATTTCAGTCCTTAAGGATGACATCTAAGAATCTGCATTTTAAAAATAATAAATTTATTTATTTTTTATTTATTTTTGGCTGCATTGGGTCTTCGTTGCTGTGTGGGCTTTCTCTAGTTGCAGAAAGCGGGGGCTACTCTTCGTTGTGGTTTGTAGGCTTCTCATTGCGGTGGCTTCTCGTTGTGGAGCACAGGCTCTAGGCGTGTGGGCTTCGGTAGTTGTGGCTCACGGGCTCTAGAGCACAGGTTCAGTAGTTGTGGTGCACGGGCTTAGTTGCTCCGCGGCATGTGGGATCTTCCCAGACCAGGGATTGAACCCGTGTTCCCTGCATTGGCAGGCAGATTCTTAACTGCTGCACCACCAGGGAATTCCCTAAGAATCTGCATTTTTTTTTTTTTTTTAACATCTTTATTGGGGTATAATTGCTTTACAATGGTGTGTTAGTTTCTGCTTTATAACAGAGTGAGTCAGTTATACATATATATATGTTCCCATATCTCTTCCCTCTTTGTCTCCCTCCCTCCCACCCTCCCTATCCCACCCCTCCAGACAGCCACAAAGAACCGAGCCGGTTTCCCTGTGCCATGCGGCTGCTTCCCACTGGCTATCTACCTTACGTTTGTTAGTATATATATGTCCATGTCTCTCTCTCGCCCTAACACACCTCACCCTTCCCCCTCCCCATATCCTCAAGTCTGTTCTCCAGTAGGTCTCTGTCTTTATTCCTGTTTTACCCCTAGGTTCTTCATAACATTTTTTTTTAATAAGCTCCTTAAATTGATATGTGCATTAATGTTTGGGAGCCACTCATCTAGTCAAACTTCTTCATATGACAGATGGGGAAATAATATCAGAGAAGTGAAGTGATTTAATCAAAGTGACAGAGCCAGTCAAAGACAGAAACTGGATTCAACCTCAGATCTTTCGACTCCCATGTTAGAAGTCTCTCAAATATAAGTAGTTTGTATTTATTTGTAAATTCCCAATAGTCCTCAGTGAAAAGGGAGTTTGAGTTCTTTTTTCCTTGATATCCCCCCAAATTTAATAATTTATCATTAGTGGGTTCCCAGTACTTGCTAAGCAAGCTGTTGCCTTGAAATTTTGGGAATATCAATTATAGAAGCTTGTGGACAAAAGTATTTTATCTTGTTACCGTTCCATTCACCATCACAATCAAACAAGCAAGATAATTTATCAACAAGGACATATACTCATTTTTCTCAAATCACAGGAGACAACAATAAAAAGTAAACGGAAAACCCTGCTACTAGTGTTAAATAAGAATATCCCACTCTCTGTAACAACATACCATATGGTATTTCCCTACCTTGTTCAGTATTTAACCTAACAATTTATTGCTAGGAGTCTTGGCAGCAAGCTGTGCAAGTTGAAGTGGAATCTGATTGAGGTGAGTTAATTAATGTGGTGGCAGCTTGGAATGTTGTCCAGCTGCCAGTGAGAATTATGTATGTTTGCCTTTGGCCCAAGTGTGAAATGGCTGGCTATTGATTTCAGAAGTGTGAGTGTGATTTTTATATCTCACACGAATGAATACATTTTTTGTATCCTACACATTTGGGGAAATGCTAAAATTTATTGGGTAATGTTATTTACCACTTGTGTGGCAGGAAGAGAAAGGTGGGATTTTGCCCCAGAGTTGACTCTGCATCTGTAGAAAAAGCAAAAGCAGGTGGCAAATCTATGAGCAGGTAAATAAGCCATCTGAAATTAGCTCATCTGGGATGAGCTAATAATGGAATAACTTTAAAAAGGAGGTACGCAAGATTTGAACCAGAAACGAATAGCTCTTGTAATGATGAAAGGATCCTGAAAGTAGAAAACACAATGTTAAACTTCCCTTGAAAGAAATGGTTTTTGGATTTACTATTGAATTACATTTAGAATTTTAATTTTCTCTTCACCAAACACAACCCTCTCCTGAAGACATCATCTCTCTATGCAATCTTCCTTCCTATCAATAACTGATGATAGTGATTCCTGTGAAGTGTTTTTTTTGGTTTTTTTTTTTTTTTTTTT
>NW_006785037.1:1306981-1307954 GCF_000442215.2 Lipotes vexillifer
TTTCACCGCTGTGGCCTCTCCCGTTGCGGAGCACGGGCTTCGGACGCGCAGGCTCAGCGGCCGTGGCTCACCGGCCCAGCCGCTCCGCGGCATGCGGGATCCTCCCGGACCGGAGCACGAACCCGCCTCCCCTGCATCGGCAGGCGGGCTCTCAACCACTGCGCCACCAGGGAACGCGCAGGCTCAGTGGCCATGGCTCACGGGCCCAGCCGCTCCGCGGCACGTGGGATCTTTCCGGACCTGGGCATGAACCCGTGTCCCCTGCATCGGCAGGCGGACTCTCAACCACTGCGCCACCAGGGAAGCCCCTTGTGAAGTGTTTTTGATGTTAAAGGTACTATGTAGTTTTGAACTAGTTGTTACTGATATGGGCAGGGGTTCTCCAGATCAAGTAGTCAGTAACTAACACTAAACAAACACAGTTCAAAATACATTTGAAGGGAGTCAAATATTATTGTTTCCCTACCATTTTTTTTAATGTAAAAATACTATTAAGATAAAAGGCCTTGACAAAAGTTTACTTTAGTAGATTAAGGTAATGGATACTTAAAAATTTAATGTATACACACATTTCTTTTGTGCCACCATTTGGAACAAATCTAAAATATACTGAAACTGGGGCTTTCCTGGTGTCGCAGTGGTTAAGAATCCGCCTGCCAATGCAGGGGACACGGGTTCGAGCCCTGGTCCGGGAAGATCCCACATGCCACAGAGCAACTAAGCCCGTGCACCACAACTACTGAACCTGTGCTCTAGAACCCGTGAGCCACAACTACTGAGCCCACATGCTACAACTACTGAAGTCCATGCGCCTAGAGCCTGTGCTCCAAAACAAAAGAAGCCACTGCAATGAGAAGCCTGTGCACTGCAATGAAGAGTAACCCCCACTCACCTCAGCCAGAGAAAAGCCCGTGTGCAGCAACAAAGACCCAACGCAGCCAAAATTAAAAAAAAAAAAAAAAAAAAAAAAAAA
>NW_006785037.1:1307964-1322266 GCF_000442215.2 Lipotes vexillifer
CACTAAAACTAAAGGAAACGGCAGGCAGGAGATGTAAGAGCAAATAATATGAAGAAACTGTTGCAAACTTAACAAAACAAGTAATACCAGAACTCCTTTTTGACGATAAAAAATTTCCTTAAATTTTAATGTTGCCATGAGAATATTAATAAAACTTAAAAATGAAAGTGTTCACACTTTGGAAGATACTAAATGAAATTAGTTTATCAGGTAAAAATCTAGCAAAAATAGTATTTTAAAGGTAGAAATGTATAGAAAAAACACAGTGCAGTTCTTACCTCCTAAAAGCTTTAATTTAAGAAAATATGATGATAGCTTTCAAAACTTTTATTCCGATAACTGAGAGGTACTGGAGGTTTGGACTTCATTTTATTGGAAGTTGGAGAAAGGTAATTTTTTTGGTCCCATGCTAAATAATAGAATATGATGTTTCCTTTTGCCCCAAGGGTATTTAATGTCATATTATTTATGATGTGTTTTTTTCTATGCTGAAAATTTTTAGTAATATAAGAAATTATTATAATTATATATAAAGCTATAGTTATTGCCTGGTTACTTAATTTTTTTCTTTATTAGATAATGGCAGTTTCAAATATGAGAAAGACATTTTATGCCTACCTTTCACATAAAAAGTCATAAAGAAAACCCTGGTAAGTATTGTACTCTTCAGATTATAGGTTTATCATATCCTTGACTTTTCAGGCTAAAGTAATCCTCAGAATCTTTTTTAGATTATATTGCTGTCAGAGTGAATAAGAAATCAAACATTTTAATCTAATGTACACCTACTGGCCATCTCATAAGGTCGGACTTATCACAGATAACTGGCCTGAGAATGAACTTTTATAAATTATTTAGTTGTTATTGAAAACATTTTTAAATTTAGCTTGGCATAGGTTTCTTCAGACAAAATGTTTTCCCTTTAAAATTTTCTGATGTTTATGGTATGTTTACAAGTACGTAATGACTGTGAAAGATGCCCTTACACAAAATTACCCTAAATTTGATGATTATTCTCATATAAACTTTACATTAACATAGCTAATGTGTTAAATAATTTTGATGAAAAGCAAAGTTTTTTAAAATGTGGGGTTTTTTTAAAGAAAAATCAGGACCATTTAATATTAATGAAAGATCCTCAAATAATTCTAACATCAGGAGATTAAAATAACACTACATTATATGTTTTCAAAATACTACAGCAAAAATTATGCACCTTCTATATACAAAATGATACATCAATGGGGGATGATATAAGTTTAAATAAAATTTATTCTGTGGCATAGTGAGGTAATTTATAAGAAGCTTTCATTGTCTCTAGGTAATGAGTCCTGCCTTCACTTTGCACAACTTCATAAGTTCTGTGTGATAACATTTGAGTTACTATAATGAAATGGTCAGTTTTTTAAAAAATTATTTTAATTTTAGTGAACTTCATGTTTTCTTAGGCATTACAAAATCATTTGAATGCTTCTTCATTCTCCCATGTGCTCTTTTCAGATATAACCGGGTTAGTACAGTAATAGAATCATGGGTTCATAGAACTTTAGACTCTAAAGAGACTTAAATATCCCTCAGTCTGTGAAATATAAGGTGAGTTAACTAATGTCCAGAGATTTTAAGTGACTTACTGCAATCATGAAGCAGATCATGGGTAGAGTCAGGCTAGGGACTCAGATCTGTAAGTTTGATATGCTTCCATCTGCATTAATTACTGTCCTAAGTAAGAATATGACTATAACTATATATGTGTATAATTTTTAAGAACAGTTTTAGGTTTATAAGAAAATTCTGAAGATAGTTCAGAGGGTTCTCATACCTCACACCCAGTCTCTCTATTATTAATTATCATACATTAGTATGGGTACATTTGTTAACAATCAGTGAACAATCATTATCATTAATTAAAGTCCATACATTTTCCAATTTCCTTACTTTTTACCTGATGTCCTTTTCCTGTTTCAGTATCCCATCCAGGATTCCACATTACATTTTGTTTTCACGTCTCCTAATGCTCCTCTTGGCTATGAGTTTCTCAGACTTTCCTTGTTTTCAATGACCTTGACAGTTTTGAGGAGTATTGTCAGGTATTTTGTAGAATGCCCCTCAGTTGGGATTTGTCTGATGTTTTCTCATGATTACATTGGTTATGGGTTTTTAGAAGAAAGACTACAGAGGTAAAATGCCATTTTCATCAGTCTTATCAAGGGTACATACTATCAACATGACCTATCACTGTTGGTGTTGACCTTAATCAGCTGGTGGTGGCTTTCAGGTTTTTCCACTGTGAAGTTACTCTCCCCCACCCTTTTTCACCTTTTCATACTGTACTCTTTGAAAGAATTCACTATGTTCAGCCCTCACTTAAGGAGTGAGAAGTTATGCTCTATCTCCTTGGGTATGTGCATAAATTGTTTGGAATTCTTCTGCAAGTGAGATTTGTCTTTTCTCCCTCATTAATTTACTCATTCATTCAATTATTTATTAAAGTCAGCATTTTGTATAGGATATTTATTTTATGCTTTAGTTTATAATTCCATACTACTTTATTTAGAATTTTGCTCGTATTTTCCAGATTTGGCCATTGGGAGCTCTTGCAGTTGGCTCCTATGTCCTTTTGACATACCCCTATTACTGTGTGTGTGTGTGTGTGTGTGTGTGTGTGTGTGTGTGTGTGTATCACTTCCTTAATATCTGGCACTACAGGATGCTCCAGGCTCATCTTGTATATTCCCTGCCAGAGTCCTAAAATTAGCCAGGTCTCCAAGGAGCTCTGGGTCCTTTTATCGGAGAATGGTGTTAGAGAATAAGAGGTAGGCACTAGGTGTGATCATTGCTACTGGTGTGTCACTGCATCTATATCCTCTCAACTGGCAAAGCAAGGAAATAATTGTACATGTACATACACATATCTATAAATACTTATTTGTGTAACCAACTGCATCTATGTTAAGGTAAACATGGGTACATATTGATGTCTTTAATTCAGTATATATTTTTAAAAGGTCTTTAATTAGTTTTATATTATAAATGTAAAGTATATTCTTTTTTGAGATGAAATTTACATAGCATAAAATTAACCATTTTAAAGTGTACAGTTTAGTGACACAGTCATGCAACCACCACCTCTATTCAGTTCAGCAACTTTTTCATCATTCTGAAGGAAAACCTCATACTCATTGAGCAATGCTTTCTCATTCCTCTCTCTCTCAGCCACTGTCAACCACTAGTCTACTTTCTGTCTCTACGGATGTACCTATTCTGAATATTTATTATAAACCAAACCATATAATATGTGACCTTTTGTGTTCTTTCACTTAGCATAATGTTTTTGAGGCCCAACCATGTTGTAGCATGTATCAGAACATCATTCTTTCTTATGACTGAATAATATTTCATTGTATGTATATACCACATTTCGTTTATTCATTCATACGTTGATGGGCATTTGGGTTGCTTCCATCTTTTGGCTATTGTGAATAATACTGCTATGATATATCGTAGTAGCAGAATATAGTTTCTGTTTGAATCTCTGTTTTAAATTCTTTGGGGGTATCTACCTAGAGGTGGAATTAATGAATCATATGGTAATTCTATGTTTAATTTTTTGAAAAAGTTACCATACTCTTTTCCACAGCAGCTGCACTATTTTACATTACCACCAGCAATGTGTGAGGGTTCCAATTTCTCCATATCCTCATCAATACTTATTTTCCCTTTTTAAAATTATAGCTATCCTAATTGGCGTGAAGTGGCATCTGATTATGTTTTTGATTTATATTTCCCTAATGACTAATGATATTGAACATCTTTTCATGTGCTTATCGGCCATTTGTCTGTCTTCTTTGGAGAAATGTCTTTTCAGTTTCTTTGCACACTTACAAATTGACTTGTTGG
Source organism: Lipotes vexillifer (assembly GCF_000442215.2). Classification (NCBI taxonomy): domain Eukaryota; kingdom Metazoa; phylum Chordata; class Mammalia; order Artiodactyla; family Lipotidae; genus Lipotes; species Lipotes vexillifer. Next base: position 1,311,862 of record NW_006785037.1, read on the forward strand.
TCTTTTTGTTATGCTGTAAGGGTTCTTTATACATCCTGGATATTAAATCCTATCAGATATATTATTTGCAAATATTTTCACCTAGTCTGTAGGTTGCCTTTTGACTCTCTTTATAGTGTTCTTTTCTGCACAAAAGTTTTAAATTTTAATGAACTTCCATTTACGTATTTTTTTTTTTTTTGCCTGTGCTTTTGGTGTCATTTAAGAAACCCTTGTCAATTCCAAGGCCATGTAGATTTGCCTCTGTGTTTTCCTCTATGAGTTTTATAGTTTAGCTCTTAAATTTAAATCTTTGATCCATTTTGAGCTAATGTTTGTTGTGTGAGATAAGGGGCTAAAGCCATTCATTTGCATGTGGATATTGAGTTTTCCCAGCATCATTCGTTGAAGAGATTATTCTTTCTCCATTGAGCGGTCTTGACATGCTTGTCAAAAATCAGTTAACCACAGATGTGAGAGTTTATTTCTGGGCTCTCTGGTCTATGTGTCTGTCCTGATGTCAGTACCACACTGTTTTGATTCCTTGTAGCTTTGAAATCAGGAAGTGAGAGACCTCCAACTATTTTTTTCAAGATTGCTTTGGCTGTTTGGGGTAACTTGAAATTTCTTATGAATTTTAGGATGGGTTTTTCATTTCTGCAAAAATCCCATGGAACTTTGATAGGTATTACATTGAATCTGTATATTGCTTTGGGTGGTATTATCATCTTAATAATATTAACAATATTAAGTCTTTCCATTCATGAACACCTGCTTTTACTTTCTTACAGGATGTAATTATTCTATCTTCTTGATCAATTGACCCTTGTATCAATATATACTGTTCATCTTTGTCTCATAACAATTTTTGACTTAAAGTCTGTTTTGTCTGATGTTAATCTAGCCATCCAAGCTCACTTTTAGTTACCATTTGTGTATAATATTTTTTCCACCTTTTCATTTTTCAATCTATTTGTGTCTGTGGATCTAAGGTGAGTTTCTTGTAGACAACAAATGGTTGGATCACCCTTTTCTTTTTGAAACACATTCTGCCAATCTCTGTCTTTTAATTTGTGAATTTAATCCATTTACATTTAAGGTAATACTGATAAAGATGGATTTACTTCTGTCATTTTGCTATTTGTTTCCTTTATGTTTTATATATATTTTTTGTTCCTTAAAACACAAATACTCCCTTCATTTGTGTCTAAGTGAATTTTTTCTATTGTATCTTTTCATGCCCTTCTTTTTTTTTTTCAGTATATTTTTTGGTTATTTTCATAGTAGTTATCTTGGAGCTTCCAATTAACATCTAAAAGCTTTAACAATCTAGTTTGAATTTATACCCACTTAGCTTCAACAGCATAAAAAAACTCTGTTACTGAACAGCTTTGTCTCCCCATTTTATTTTGTTATTGTCACAAATTACGTCATTATACATTATTGCCTATTAACATATATTTATAAATAGTATATAAATAAGTAATTTTATGTATTTGTATTTTAAATCATATAAGAAACAAAAGAAGAGTAACAAACCAAAAATAACATAATACTGACTTCTACACTTACTTATGTAGTTACCTCTACTGGCATTCTTGCTTTCGTTATATGGCTTTCAGTTATTTTCTAGTGTCCTTTCATTTCCCTGAAGGAGTCCATTTATTCTTAAAATTTTTTAACATCTTTATTGGAGTATAATTGCTGTAAAATGGTGTGTTAGTTTCTGCTGTATAACAAAGTGAATCAGCTATACATATACATATATCCCCATATCTCCTCTCTCTTGCGTCTCCCTCCCACTGTCCTATTCCACCCCTCTAGGTGGACACAAAGCACTGAGCTGATCTCCCTGTGCTATGAGGCTGCTTCCCACTAGCTATCTATTTGACCTTTGGTAGTGTATATATGTCCATGCCACTCTCTCACTTGAAGGAATCCCTTTAGCATTTCTTTTTCTTTATTTTAAAAAATAAATTTATTTATTTATTTATTTTTGGCTACGTTGGATCTTCGTTGCTGTGCATGGGCTTTTCTCTAGTTGCGGTGACGGGGGGCTACACTTCGTTGTGGTGTGCAGGCTTCTCATTGCGGTGGCTTCTCTTGTTGCAGAGCATGGGCTCTAGGTGCGCGGGCTTCAATACGTGTGGCATGCAGGCTCTAGAGTGCAGGCTCGGTAGTTGTGGTGTATGGGCTTAGTTGCTCTGTGGCATGTGGGATCTTCCTGGACCAGGGCTCGAACCCACATTTCCTGTATTGGCAGGCAGATTCTTAACCACTGTGCCAACAGGGAAGCCACCTTTAGCATTTCTTAAAGGGCTGGTTTGCTAGCAAGGAACTCCCTCAGCTTTTTTTTATCTAGAATGTCTTAATTCCTCCCTAATTTTTGAAGAATATCTTTGCCAGGTATAGAATTTTTGGGTGACAGTTTTTTTTCCCTTTGAACATTTAAAATATGTTATTACACTGCCTTCTGGCTACCATGATTTCTGATGACAAATAGGCTGTTAATCTTTTTAAGAAGCTCTTGAACATGTCAAGTCACTATTCTCTTGCTGCTTGCTGAATCTCTCAGCAAGTTTTTGACAGTTTTTTTTATAATGTGTCCTGGTGTGAATCTCTTTGACTTTATCCTACCTGTAGTTTGTTGAGCTTCATGGATGTATAGATTCGTGTCTTTCATTAAATTTGGGGAGTCTTTGGCCATTATTTCTTCAAAGATTCTTTCTGTCCCTTTTTCTCTTCTGGGACTCTCACGTGATGAGATATTTAATGGTGTCCCACAGTCCCTTTGGCTCTGTTAATTTTATTTTTTTCATTCTTTTTCTTTCTGCTCCACAGACTGGATAATTTCCGTTGTCCTATCTTCAAGTTTGCTGATCTTTATTCTGCCTATTCAAGTCTGCTCTTAACCCTTCTAATGAATTTCATTTTAGCTATTGTACTTTTTAGCTCCAGAGTTTCTATTTGGTTTCTTTTTATAATTTCTGTCTCCTTATTGATATTCTCTATCCATATATTGTTCTTCTGCTTTTTTTTTTAGTTCTTTGCACATGGTTTCCTTTAGCTTTTGAGTATATTTAAGATAGCTGACTTAAAGTCTCTGCCTAGTATGCCTGGGCAGCCTCAGGGAATGTTTCTGTTACCTTTTTCCTTTGAATGGGCCATACTTTACTGTTTCTTTGTATACCTTGTGATATTTTTTTGTCAAAAACTGAACATTTTGATATTATAACTTTGGAAAGCAGATTCTCCTCCCTCCCCAGAGTTTGCTGTTGTGGCTTGTTGATGACTACAATCATCCATTTCTCTAGTGACATTCCCATACTCTTTTTGCAAAGACTATATTTCTTATTTGTGTGTGGTTACTGAATCTCTGTTGCATTATATCAGTGGTCAGTTAGTGACCTGACAGAGATTTCCCTAAGTGCCTGGAGCCAAAAAAGAAAAAAAAACCACCACACTCTCCTTATTTTCTCAGATTGGCTCTGAGCAGAGGCAGTCCTTCAGTGCTTGGACAGGCCACCTAATTCTGTCTTAGCTTTTTACTTCCTGCTTGTGCAGACCCTAAAGATCAGCCTTAGAGGTGCAAGCTTAGGGTCCACTCAGGTCTATTTCTGAGCATGCATTGAGCTCTAGGCATGCATGTTGCATAAAAGAAGTATCAGTACTTCTTTTATTGCTAAATAGTATAACTTTTATTGCTAAATAATATTCCACTATATGGATATAACATATTTTATTTATTTATCCATCAATTGATGGACATCTGGATTGTTTCCACTTTTTGGCTGTTATGAATAATGCTGCCCTGACATTGTGGACTCTTTCTAGGCTAGTATAGGTAGATCTGACTCATTTATATTTTTAAAACAGACTTATTTATTAGATATAATTGATATACAATGCACTGCATATATTTAAAATTCATAATCTGATGATGTATAAGTCTGTGAATTCATCACCATAATGAAGAAGACAAACATTTTCATTGCTTTCATTTCAAAAGTTTCCACATGCCACTTTGTAGTCCTATGCAACTCCACAGCCCTATCTGACTGCACCCACTGATCTAATTTCTGTCATGAAACATTAGTTTGCATTTTCTAGAATTATATGTTAGTGGAATAGTACAATATTGCACTTTTTGTCTAGTTTGTTTTACTCGGCATAATTATTTTGATTTTTTCCCATGTTGTTGTATGTATCAATAGTTACTTAATTTATTGCTGAATGGTATTCCATTATATCACAACTTGCTTATCCATTACAATTACAAATGATCTTTCAAATGATCTGAGATATTACAAATGATCCTGTTTAAGCATTTTTGTACAAATCTTTTTGTGGACTAATTCTTTCATTTCTCTTTGGTAACTACCTAGAAGCAGAATAGCTGGGTTGTATGGTAGGTGAATATTTAACTTTTAAAGAAAATGCTCAACAGTTTCCAACAATGAAAAACAATGGCCATTCGGACAACAGCCAACAGTTGTATCATTTTACATTCTTAACAGCAGTGTATGAGCATTCCAGTTGCTCTATATCCTCACCAACACTTGGTATGGTCAGCCTTTTAAATTTCAGCCATTTTAGTATGTGTATAGTGGTATTTAATTGTAGTTTTATATTATATTTTACTAATGACTAATGATGTTGAGCATCTTTTTATGTATACCAGTTTGCCATCCATTTTTCTTCTATGGAGAAGTGCATGTTCAAATATTTTGCCCATTTTAAATTGGTTTCTGCTTTTCATTATTACTGAGATTGAGGGATACGAGTTCTTAGCATATTCTGGATAAAACTCCTTTGATGGATATGTGTTTTAAAAATATTTCAGTCTGTGGCTTGCCTTTTTATTTTCTTGGCAGTATCTCTATTGAATTAAAGGCCAGCAGGTAGATAAAGAAGGAAATCTTCATATGGCCACAGTTCATGTGGAAGACTTGCAAGTTTTAATTGATCATGGTCTTAATACAAGTCTAGGGTGTGATGTAGCTAGTGAACTCAGGCTTTATCTATGAGTACATTTTGTAAATAATGAGAAGTAATAATCTTATGATACTTTGTACGGATCATATCACATTATTATTTTCAATTCTGGGGACTAAATGTTAAATGGAACATCGTCAAACTTAAGTGCATTCAGAGGAAGTAGATTAGGATAGTAAGAAGACTGAAAGAGAAAAGATCAAAGGAACTTGAGATAGTCTAGAAATAAAAGAAATAAACAGAGACAAAGTTTTCAAAAATTTGAAGGTCTTGCAGAGTAAGAGAATAGTTAAGTGCGTGGGATGTGTACTTAGAGGGACATGAATTCAAAAGCTAGTTACTCTTAATAGATTAGGCATAGTACTCAAAGGCTAAGTTTTTTCACTGGTAAAATTCATAGTACATATTAAATACTCAACAAATAATATTCTTAAGCTTATATGTGACAATAGTATTGTTATGAACTATTTATTACATAACTACTTCTGGAAAATCATAGCATAATTGGAATATTCATTTTATTAATTTATTCTGAACAAAATTGGCACTTTATTTGGAAGGTCTGTCATTGTTTTAGTTACCTATTGTTATGTAAGAAATTGCCCCCAAATCTAGCAGATTAAAATAATAAACACTTATCTCACAATTTCTGCTGTGGTTTAGGAATTCAGGAGCAACCTAGCTGGGTAATTCTGGCTCAGGGTCTCTCATGAAGTTACAGTTAAGATGTCAGCAAGGGCTGTGATCATCTTAAGGCTGACTGTTGACAGAAAACCCCAGTTTCATCCTTGCCCCTTGGCAGGAGACCTCAGGTTCTTGCCATGTTAACTTTCCCCTAGTGAAGCTTGAGCATTCTCATGTCATGGCAGCCAGCTTCTCCTAGAGGAAATAATACAAAGAGCAAGGAAGAAGTCACAATGCTTTTTATGTCCTACTTTCAGAAATCACATATTGTTACTTCTGCCTCCTTGAATTCCTTAAAAGTGAGTCACTAAATACAACCCATACTCAAAGGAAGGGGAATTAGGCTCCACTTTTTAAAAGGGTTATGATTAAAGAATTTATGGACATCTTTTTAAAAACCAATGCAACCAAAAAGGAAATTTGTGCACAAAAATATTTTAAGGATGTTTCTGATGTTGACTTAGGAAAGAAAAGTGTTCAGCCCTCATCTCCGTAATCAAGTTTCTGGATATAGATTTCCTATCGAATCACCACACGAAATATATTTCCCTTTAAGTTTCCTTCCTAAAATATTGGGTCCACCTCAGGTAAAGAAATGTTTCAATTATTTAATTATCATAAAACCCTGACCTCATGGAGAGATATCCAGTCTTTCCCTGTAAAAGGGTCCTCATTGAGTTTCTGTCTGAAATCTTTTGGCCATTCAAGATAAGAATCTTAATTTATGTTCTTCTGCTAGCTCAGGGTTAATATCTTCATATTATATGAAGACTATCTCCCCTGTCAATCTGACCTAGTTTCCTGTGGCTGCTGTAATGAATTACTGCAAACTGGGTGGCCTAAAAGAGCACAATTTATTCTCTTGTAGTTCCAGAGGTCAGAAGTCCAAAATCAAGGTGTCAGCAGGGCTGCACTCCCTCTGGAGGCTGTGGGGGAAGAAGATTCTTCTTCTTCTTCTATTTCTACTTCTTTTAGCTTCTGGTGGCTCTTGGCATTCCTTGGCTCAGAGCTGCATCACTCCAGACTCTGTGGTCACACTGCCTCCTCCTTTTCTGTCTGTTATCTTCCTTTGTCTCATTCTTATAAGGACACTTGTTACTGGATTTAGGGCTCACGGTAAAATCTGGAAGCTCCTCTTCTCCAAATTCTTTTTTTTTTTTTTTGTGGTACGCGGGCCTCTCACTGTTGTGGCCTCTCCCGCTGTGGAGCACAGGCTCCAGACACGCAGGCTCAGCGGCCATGGCTCACGGGCCCAGCCGCTCCGCGGCATGTGGGATCTTCCCGGACCGGGGCACGAACCCATGTCCCCTGCTTTCTGGCGGACTCTCAACCACTGCGCCACCAGGGAAGCACTCTCCAAATTCTTAATCACATATTTTGCTATATAAGGTAATATTCAATCTTTTACTATATTACCAAGATAATATTCACAGGTTCTGAGAATTAGGATATGGTCATATCTTTTGTGGGGCTGCCATTCAGCCCACTACCCCTATTATCACTATTAATTAGCCTGGCAAAATAGGATATCCTTAAGATAGTCCCTAAAATATGACTAAAACTTTTGTTTCTTTAAAATTTACTCTAAGTTATTAATATAATCAAATGTCTGAAAATATATAATTTCTTAGAAAAGGTGGGATTTATGGTTTTTTGAAGGTGTGATATAAACTTGAGAAATGTTGGTCTAATTGATTAATCTTTTGCTATCAAGTATTTTGTACATATATAAACATACAAAAACACCTATGTACTTACCACCTAACTCTCAAATATTAATATTTCGCATTATTTTAAAAAACATTATAGATACAGTTGAAGCACCCTGTATTCCCCTCCCTTGTTTTATTCTTCCAACTCTTCTTCCTTACAGATAATTACTATCCTGAATTTGGTGTTTTTCTTTGTCATAAAAATATTTAATACTATTTATAAATATGTAGCTATCATAATATAGAGCCATATATATCTTGGAATGCCATATATATGTCTATATATATTATAAATATGATATGCTATATTTATTGTTATTTTTTCTCAATGTTATATTTTTCAGATTTAGTAATATTGTTAAATATTTAACTTTGTTCAGTGTTTGTTTCATAGACTGAGCTGCAAACCATTAGTAGCACAATCAATTTAGTAGGTCATGAACTACTTTAGAAAAAAAGAAATAGAATAACAGAGAAAATAGAATGCACAACATGCACATGTGCACCACAAGCAATTTAAGTATAGTTTTGTGAAAGTTCTCTCTTTTTCTCTCTCTTTTTACATATAAATTGAGTCACGGTGTAAACTATATTTCTAACTGTAGGTAAAACATTTGGAAGACATAGCTCTAACTCATTTATTTTCATTACTATAAATTTCATTACATGAATGTACCACATTTTTCCTGTTGATGTTCAATTGTTTGCACTATTTTACTATTAAAATTAATGCTGCAAAACACTGTTAAACAAGACTCCTTGTTCACGTATGTAAGACTTTCTCTATATTATTTATAAGTGGAAGTGCTATAGTATATGCATGTTCAGCTCTGCTGGATATTTCTAAATTCCTCTTCACTGTGGAGTTTTCATTAGCAGTGTACAACATCCATAGAATGTATTTACAACATCAAGAGTGAACCCTACTGTAAACTATGGACTTTGGGTAATAATGATGCGTCAACATGGGTTCATCAGTTTTAATAAATGTCACTGTGGTGGGGAATGTCAATAGTGGAGAAGGTTCTATGTGTGTGGGGACAGAGATTATATGGGAACTCTCTGTACTTTCAGCTCAATTTTTCCATGAACCTACAACTGCTCTAAAATAAATAAGGTTTATTAATTAAGAAAAGCAAAAAACTTCACCTGACTCTGGAGAACTATTGCCTATATAACCAACATAGCTTAAAGGCTTATTGAGACGTAAAAAATATTTTTTTTATGGGGGAGATATTTCAATAAAAAAATATAATAGTAGGAGATTTGGGAAGGGCTACTTATTTGACATTAAAAAAGAGCATGAGCAATGAAGGAAATAGTGAAAAGGAATGAAATGTATCTCGACTACTTATGGAACAGGGCACAACAGAACACAGGTCGAAAACCACTACTTTTTGATTCTTAAAACCAAAGAAAAAAAGTCAGTGCCCAGACAATTTTTCCAAGGCAGGAATTCGGCAATTTTTTTCTTGGCTCCAAGAGAAAAAATGGCATAATAGCACAAAAAATGTTTAGTATTCCATGATTAGTTACTATTTTGTTTATACATCATAGTAAAAAATCTATTTTAAATATCTGGCTAGGAGACACTCAAGATGGCGGAAGAGTAAGACATCGAGATCACCTTCCTCTCCACAAATACATCAGAAATACATCTACATGTGGAACAACTACAACAGAACTCCTATTGGATGCTGGCAGAAGACCTCAGACTTCCCAAAAGGCAAGAAATTCCCCACGTACCTGGCTGTGTGGCTGACAGGGTCTTGGTGCTCCAGCCAGGTGTCAGGCCTGTGCCTCTGAGATGGGAGAGCCGAGTTCAGGACATTGGGCCACCAGAGACCTCCCAGCTCCATGTAATATCAAGTGGGGAAAGCTCTCCCAGAGATCTCCATCTCAAAGCTAAGACCCAGCTCCACTCAACGAGCAGCAAACTACAGTGCTGGACACCCCATGCCAAATAACTAGCAAGACAGGAACACAACCCCATCCATTAGCAGAGAGGCTGCCTAAAATCATAATAAGGTCACAGACACCCCAAAACACACCACCAGATGTGGTCCTGCCCACCAGAAAGACAAGATCCAGCCTCGTCCACTAGAACACAGGCACTAGTCCCCTCCACCAGGAAGCCTACACAACCCACTGAACAAACCTTAGCAACTAGGGGCAGATGCCAAAAACAATGGGAACTATAAACCTGCAGCCTGCAAAATGGAGACCCCAAAGACAGTAAGTCAAGCAAAATGAGAAGACAGAGAAACACACAGCAGATGCAGGAGCAAGGTAAAAACCCACCAGACCAAACAAGTGAACAGGAAATAGGCAGTCCACCTGAAAAAGAATACAGAGTAATGATAGTAAAGATGATCCAAAATCTTGGAAATAGAATGGAGAAAATACAAGAAACGTTTAACAGGGACCTAGAAGAACTAAAGAGCAAATAAACAGTGATGAACAACACAATAAATGAAATTAAAAATTCTCTAGAAGGGATCAATAGCAGAATAACTGAGGCAGAAGAACAGATAAGTGATCAGGAAGATAAAATAGTGGAAATAAGTACTGCAGAGCAGAATAAAGAAAAAAGAATGAAACTAATTGAGGACAGTCTCAGAGACCTCTGGGACAACATTAAACACACCAACATTCGAATTACAGGGGTCCCAGAAGAAGAAGAGAAAAAGAAAGGGACTAAGAAAATATTTGAAGAGATTATAGTTGAAAACTTCCCTAATATGGGAAAGGAAATAGTTAATCAAGTCCAGGAAGCACAGAGAGTCCCATACAGGATAAATCCAAGGAGAAACATGCCAAGACACATATTAATCAAACAACCAAAAATTAAATACAGGGCTTACTTGGTGGCGCAGTGGTTGAGAGTCTGCCTGCCGATGCAGGGGACACGGGTTTGTGCCCCGGTCAGGGAGGATCCCACATGCCGCGGAGTGGCTGGGCCCGTGAGCCATGGCCGCTGAGCCTGCGCGTCCCGGAGCCTGTGCTCCGCAATGGGAGAAGCCACAACAATGGGA
>NW_006785037.1:1322328-1332073 GCF_000442215.2 Lipotes vexillifer
AACAAATAACATACAAGGGAATCCCCATAAGGTTAACAGCTGATCTTTCAGCAGAAACTCTGCAAGCCAGAAGGGAGTGGCAGGACATATTTAAAGTGATGAAGGAGAAAAACCTACAGCCAAGATTACTCTACCCAGCAAGGATCTCATTCAGATTCGATGGAGAAATTAAAACCTTTACAGACAAGCAAAAGCTAAGAGAAATCAGCACCACCAAACCAGCTTTACAACAAACTCTAAAGGAACTTCTCTAGGCAGGAAAAACAAGAGAAGGAAAAGACCTACTATAACAAACCCAAAAGAATTAAGAAAATGATAATAGGAACATACATATCGATAATTACCTTAAATGTAACTGAATTAAATGCTCCCACCAAAAGACACAGACTGGCTGAATGGATCCAAAAACAAGACCCGTATATATGCTGTCTATAAGAGACCCTCTTCAGACCTAGGGACACATACAGACTGAAAGTGAGGGGATGGAAAAAGATATTCCATGCAAATGGAAATCAAAAGAAAGCTGGAGTAGCAATTCTCATATCAGACAAAATAGACTTTAAAATAAAGACTATTACAAGAGACAAAGAAGGACACTACATAATGATCAAGGGATCGATTCAAGAAGAAGATATAACAATTGTAAATATTTATGCACCCAACATAGGAGCACCTCAATACATAAGGCAAATGCTAACAGCCATAAAAGGGGAAATCGACAATAACACAATCATAGTAGGGGACTTTAACACCCCACTTTCACCAGTGGACAGATCATCCAAAATGAAAATAAATAAGGAAACACAAGCTTTAAATGATACATTAAACAAGATGGACTTAACTGATATTTATAGGACATTCCATCCAAAAACAACTGAATACACATTCTTCTCAAGTGCTCATGGAACATTCTCCAGGATAGACCATACCATGGGTCACAAATCAAGCCTTGGTAAATTTAAGAAAATTGAAATCGTATCAAGCATCTTTTCTGACCACAACACTATGAGACTAGATATCAATTACAGGAAAAAATCTGTAAAAAATACAAATACATGGAGGCTAAACGATACACTACTTAACAACCAAGAGATCACAGAAGAAATCAAAGAAGAAATCAAAAAATACCTAGACACAAATGACAATGAAAACACGACACCCCAAAACCTATGGGATGCAGCAAAATCATTTCTTAGAGGGAAGTTTATAGCAATACAATCCTACCTTAAAAATCAAGGAACAGGGCTTCCCTGGTGGCGCAGCGGTTGAGAGTCTGCCTGCCGATGCAGGAGACACGGGTTCGTGCCCCGGTCTGGGAAGATCCCACATGTCACGGAGTGGCTGGGCCCGTGAGCCATGGCTGCTGAGCCTGCGCGTCCGGAGCCTGTGCTCCGCAACGGGAGAGGCCACAACAGTGAGAGGCCCGCGTACCGCAAAAACGGAAACACAAAAACAAAAACAAAAGAAACAAGGAACAGCTCAAATAAAAAATCTAACCTTACACCTAAAGCCATTAGCGAAAGAAGAACAAAAACCCCCAAAGTTAGCAGAAGGAAAGAAATCATAAAGATCAGATCAGAAATAAATGAAAAAGAAATGAAGGAAACAATAGCAAAGATCAATAAAACCAAAAGCTGGTTTTTTGAGATGATAAACAAAATTGATAAACCATTAGCCAGACTCATCAAGAAAAAAAGAGAGAAGACTCAATTCAATAGAATTAGAAATGAAGATGGAGAAGTAACAACTGACACTGCAGAAATACAAAGGATCATGAGAGATTACTACAAGCAACTCTATGCCAATAAAATGGACAACCTGGAAGAAATGGACAAATTCTTAGAAATGCACAATGTTCTGAGACTGAACCAGGAAGAAATACAAAATATGAACAGACAAATCACAAGCACTGAAATTGAAATTGTGATTAAAAATCTTCCAAAAAACAAAAGCCCAGGACCAGATGGCTTCATAGGCGAATTCTATCAAACATTTAGAGAAGAGCTAACACCTATCCTTCTCAAACTCTTCCAAAATATAGCAGAGGGAGGATCACTCCCAAACACATTCTACGAGGCCACCATCACCCTGATACCAAAACCAGACAAAGATGTCACAAAGAAAGAAAACTACAGGCCAATATCACTGATGAACATAGATGCAAAAATCCTTAGCAAAATACTAGCAAACAGAATCCAACAGCACATTAAAAGGATCATACACCATGATCAAGTGGGGTTTATCCCAGTAATGAAAAGATTCTTCAATATACGCAAATCAACCAATGTGATACACCATATTAACAAATTGAAGGAGAAAAACAATACGATCATCTCAATAGATGCAGAGAAAGCTTTTGACAAAATTCAACACCGATTTATGATAAAAACCCTCCAGAAAGTAGGCATAGAGGGAACTTTTTTCAACATAATAAAGGTCATATATGACAAACTCACAGCCAAGATCGTCCTCAATTGGTGAAAAACTGAAAGCATTTCCACTAAGATCAGGAACAAGACAAGGTTGCTCACTCTCACCACTATTATTCAACATAGTTTTGGAAGTTTTAGCCACAGCAATCAGAGAAGAAAAAGAAAAAAAAGGAATAAAAATCAGAAATGAAGAAGTGAAGCTGTCACTGTTTGCAGATGACATACTATCCATAGAGAATCCTAAAGATGCTACCAGAAAACTACTAGAGCTAATCAATGAATTTGGTAAAGTAGCAGGATACAAAATTTATGCACAGAAATCTCTAGCATTCGTATGCACTAATGATGAAAAATCTGAAAGTGAAATTAAGAAAACACTCCCATTTACCATTGCAAGAAACAGAATAAAATATCTAGGAATAAACCTACCTAAGGAGACAAAAAACCTGTCATCAGAAAATTATATGACACTGATGACAGAAATTAAAAATGCTACAAATAGATGGAGAGATATACCGTGTTCTTGAATTGGAAGAATCAACACTGTGAAAATGACTGTACTACCCAAAGCAATCTACAGATTCAATGCAATCCCTATCAAACTACCACTGGCATTTTTCACAGAACTAGAACAAAAAATTTCACAATTTGTATGGAAACACAAACGACCCCAAATAGCCAAAGCAATCTTGAGAAAGAAAAACGGAGCTGGAGGAATCAGGCGCCCTGATTTCAGACTATACTACAAAGGTACAGTAGTCAAGACAGCATGGTACTGGCACAAAAACAGAAATATAGATCAATGGAACAGGATAGAAAGCCCAGAGATATACCCATGCACATATGGTCACCTTATCTTTGATAAAGGAGGCAAGAATATACAGTGGAGAAAAGACAGCCTCTTCAATAAGTGGTGCTGTGAAAACTGGACAGCTACATATAAAAGAATGAAATTAGAACACTCCCTGACACCATACACAAAAATAAACTCAAAATGGATTAAAGACCTAAATGTAAGGCCAGACACTAGCAAACTCTTAGAGGAAAACATAGGCAGAACACTCTATGACATAACTCACAGCACGATCCTTTTTGACCCAGATCCTAGAGAAATGAAATAAAAACAAAAATAAACAAATGGGAACTAATGAAACTTAAAGCTTTTGCACAGCAAAGGAAACCATAAACAAGACCAAAAGACAACCCTCAGAATGGGAGAAAATATTTGCAAATGAAGCAACTGACAAAGGATTAATCTCCAAAATTTACAAGCAGCTTATGCAGCTCAATATCAAAAAAACTAACAACCCAATCCAAAAATGGGCAGAAGACCTAAATAGACATTTCTCCAAAGAAGATATACAGACTGCCAACAAACACATGAAAGAATGCTCAACATCATTAATCATTAGAGAAATGCAAATCAAAACTACAATGAGATATCATCTCACACCAGTCAGAATGGCCATCATCAAAAAATCTACAAACAATAAATGCTGAAGGGTGTGTGGAGAAAAGGGAACCCTCTTGCACTGTTGGTGAGAATGTAAATTGATATGTCCACTATGGAGAACAGTATGGAGGTTCCTTAAAAAACTACAAATAGAAGTACCATATGACCCAGCAATCCCACTACTGGGCATATACCCTGAGAAAACCATAAGTCAAAAAGAGTCATGTACCACAATATTCATTGCAGCTCTATTTACAATAGCCAGGACATGGAAGCAACCTAAGTGTCCATCAACAGATGAATGGATAAAGAAGATGTGGCACATATATACAATGGAATATTACTCAGCCATAAAACGCAACGAAATTGAGTTATTTGTAGTGAGGTGGATGGACCTAAAGTCTGTCATACAGAGTGAAATAAGTCAGAAAGAGAAAAACAAATCTATATGCTAACACATATATATGGAATATAAGAAAAAAAAGAAGTCATGAAGAACCTAGGGGCAAGATGGGAATAAAGGCACAGACCTACTAGAGAATGGACTTGAGGATATGGGCAGGGGGAAGGGCAAGATGTGACAAAGTGAGAGAGTGGCATGAACATATATACACTACCAAACATAAAATAGATAGCTAGTCGGAAGCAGCCACATAGCACAGGGAGATCAGCTAGGTGGTTTGTGACCACCTAGAGGGGTGGGATAGGGAGGGCGGGAGGGAGGGAGATGAATGAGGGAAGAGATATGGGGACATATGCATATGTATAACTGATTCACTTTGTTATAAAGCAGAAACTAACACACCATTGTAAAGCAATTATACTCCAATAAAGATGTTAAAAAAAAAACAACCCAAAAAATACATTCATGTACCAAAGTGTTCATTGCAGCTCAATTTACAATAGCCAGGACATGGAAGTAACCTAAGTGTACATCGACAGATGAATGGATAAAGATGATGTGGCATATATATACAATGTAATATTAGCCATAAAAAGCAACGAAATTGAGTTATTTGTAGTGAGGTGGATGGGGCTAGAGTCTGTTATCAGAGTGAAGTAAGTCAGAAAGTGAAATACAAATCCGTATGTTAACACATATATATGGAATCCAAAAAAAAATGGCTGTGAAGAACCTAGGGGCAGGACAGGAATATAGACGCAGACGTTGAGAATGGACTTGAGGGCACGGGGAGGGTGAAGGATAAGCTGGGGCGAAGTGAGAGACTGGCATGGATTTCTATATACTACCAAATGTAAAATAGCTAGTGGGAAGCAGTCGCATAGCACAGGGAGGACAGCTCAGTGCTTTGTGACCACCTAGAGGGGTGGGATAGGGAGGGTGGGATGGAGTTGCAAGAGAGAGGGGATACAGGGATATATGTACACGTATAGCTCTTTCAGTTTGTTATAAAGTAGAAACTAACGCACTATTGTAAACAGTTATAGTCCAATAAAGTTGTTAAAAAATATCTGGCTAATTTATCTTAATATATTGGTCTCATTTATTAAATTGCCACACAAATAAGACCAGGCCCTTTTTCTTCCCTAGCAGAGTAACAGGTCTTGGAGCTCCTGCTCTAGACCACCTAGGGCTTTCAAACAATTAGTGGAACCATTTATATTAAAACTTCTGAGCCATGGCTTCAACCTCTTCACTTTTCAAGTGAAGCAGGTAACTAATTACTTGGATAATTTACTTGGCTGATTTAGTAGGCTTTAATAAGACCCAGGTTACTTGGGTTATTCATCAAGGCTTTTTGTGAGAGGACAGTTGCTCTGAATTAGCCATTAACTGCTTCTCTTTCTTTCCTTTTTTTTTTCTTCCTTCCTTCCTCTTTCTCCAACCCCCCCCCCCAGCTTCTTTCTTTTTGAAACTTAGTTCCTTATTTTCATTAACAAAACAGATCTAAACACCTTGGCATCCTCACTTATGCCTCCTTCCTATGGCAGTTTCTAAAACTCTTTCAAGAAACCTCAACTTCATCATATCACCAATGAATTGGGAGACTGGGATTGACATACATACACTAATATGTATAAAATGGATAACTAATAAGAACCTGCTGTATAAAAAAATAAATTAAATAAAATTCAAAAATTAAAGAGAAAAGAAATCTTAAATTGAATTCCAATAAAGAGTTTTAGGAATTTACTTAGGAAGTGTTTTCAATTAAATGCAACGACAACATGGGTGGATATTTTAATAATCTTGTAAGGAAAGTCTATTTTCAAAATGCAGTGGTAGGTGTCTTCTTCAGAGGTTACCAACAATAGTAAATACTGGTCAAAAATTAGGCAGCATGTCCTATGCTATCCCTTTAAGCCTAGTATATAGGTGTTTATCCGGTGTTGGGTGTTCGTGTTTCTTGACTTTGTAAGCTTGCAAAGTACTAGAAGGAAAGCTAGTATTTTATACATTTCAGCCTAATAAAACCAATACTGACTCTTAAAAAACTTTGAATTCACTATCTATCAGCTATTTCTTTTCACTTTCTCTAAGGGTCTCATTTCCATCTGCTATTCCTACCGCTTTTCTGAAGTTCCATATATCGGACTGCAATCCAATGGACCTCCACGATTTTCTCTTTATTCCTTCTCCGCACAAATTTAAACATACTAAACCACTCCTTCGCCAAAGTAAAAGAACGCGAGAGCTCGTCTACACGTTTGGTCAAAACGCGTTCTCCTAATCCTGATCCCTTCAACTTCTCCTTTCCCCTCCGCAAATGAAGCTCTCGATCTAAATTTAACCCCCACCCCACCTGCAGCCTTATTGCTATTGCTCTGCGCACTGAACCCAAGTTCTTTCCAGGCCTTCCATTTCCTAAGAAAAACAAAAACCACTTGGTTTTCAGGGCTTTAGACACAAGGACCCGCTTTCTTCCTCCTCATCAGACCTATTGGCCCTCCGTGCTTCCTCACTCGGACTCGATCTCCACTTCAGTCGCTCTCTTGCCGAAGCACCACTTCCGGATCTCCAGTGTCTCCGCTTTACCGGTCCGCCCACCTCCCTCGCGCACTTCCTAGAGCTTTGTGCGAACCACTAGCGGGGTAGGAGCGGAGACGCAGGCTGGCCGAGCGCCAGCGGTCTCCTCCTAGAAGACGCACTGAATGGCTTCTCCAGCCTGAGAACTCCGGCCCTGCTGCGGAGTCGAGTGGTGGCGGTGGAGGGTTAGTTTGTTTCGAGCACCGAGCGGGGCACACCCGGAAGTGCGCGGTACGGGAGCTACGCCGCCTCAGCAGGCGGGTGCCGGGTACCGGGAGGTGAAGGAGACGCCACGGTACTCTTCGGCGTGTCACCCGAGGGTGCAATACGGCGAGAGGCGTACGGCCTGCTTCTGGCTCTGTTTCTACGGTGGTAGATCCGGCCGGGTTCCGGGGGGCGAGGGCCTCCTGGGGCGGCTGGGCTGGCTAAGGGAGGGGTGCGGCGGCCAAAGGCGAGCCTGCCTCTCCTCATTTTCCCACTCCAGGGGATCCGCTTTCTTTAGGTCACCACCTCTTCCTCCCACTCCTCGCCAGGCGAGTTGAGGGGAGTTGTACTAGTGAGGCAGTCGCAGCTGGAGCAGAGTCCATTTGAGTTTTCTCTGCTTCTTGGGAGAAGGCGAGCGGCCGCTTTGGTGGGGACTGTTGCTTTTCGGCCTCTTCAACCTTTCCTGAGAAATGCCTTTTCCTTAAGGAATGCACCACAGACTCAGTTACCTCTAATGTTTCTGTCTTTACCCCTTTCAGCTTCTGACTTTGACTCCTCTGTACCTTAAAGAATGCTGGAGTCATATGTGACTCCAATTTTAATGAGCTATGTGAATCGCTACATCAAAAACTTAAAGCCGTCAGATCTACAGCTTTCACTATGGGGCGGAGACGTGGTTCTCAGCAAGCTGGAGTTAAAATTGGATGTGCTGGAGCAGGTAAGCGGTGTAGCTGTCACTGGAAACATTTTCAGCCTGCTTAGAAGTAATGTGTGCTTTCCTACACTCTGACTATGCTTTAAAAGCTTAGTTTTTCTTCTAATGTATTTTGGGCTATCTTGAACTAGAGACCTTTCTTTACAGAATTTTTTTTTTATGGTTTGTTACTAGTGATGGATTATTAGAATCATAATCCCCCCAATTGCCGCAACAGATAGAAAAAAAATTTCATTGTTCTTGTCAGAATTGTTCACCCTGTTACTCAGTTCTTAAGCTTTGCTGAATGTGCTAATTTACATTGCTAGGATTCTGTATGACGCTGGAAAATATTCCCTTTTTCCTTTTTGGGGAACGAAAGGGTGCGAAAGACAGCAAGGGCACATCTTGAGGAAAGTTTTCTTAGTGGGAAAAATGACATTACCCATGACATCCTCAGAATGTTGAATAGACAGACAGATTGAGAATGCCAGCATAGTTGAAAACTTCTTTCTTAATCACTTTTTTAGTTTCTTTTGTTTTAACGTGGGAATGGTCTGATGTAAATGAACTGTAACTTCAAAGTTCATATATTTATTAATTTACTTAGTACACTTATTATTAACATATGCCAGGCAATTCTTTTAAACTTGAGAATACAAAAATTGTCTCTGGGAACTCAGGAGTCAGAGACCAACTGCTTTTTAGGAGATAAGGGAAGACAATCTGATGGTGATGTTATTAGTAACTTTTAGTTATATTCCACTGCTTTCTGTACTATGGAATAACCTGGAGTTAACACTGAGAAATAATATTCTTGGTTTATTCCCCTTCCTCTCTCTAAGGTTGATTATCTTAATATTTTCATTGTTTTTTAATGAGCACAAATCCTAAGTATACAGCTCAAAATTTGCATATGCATACACCTGTGTAACCACTATCCAGATCAAGAAATAAAATATTTCCTGCACCCCAAAACGCTCTCCTTGCCTTTTTGTAATTAGTACCCCACCCCTAAAACAAGTGACTGCTATTCTGACTTCTATCAACACAGATAAGTTTCTTGAACCTGTTCTTGAAACTTAAATAAATGAGAATCACTTGTGTTTGAATTCTTTTGTTCAACATTATGGCCAAGATTAACCCAGGTTCTTGAATGAATGACAGTTTATTCTTTGTGTTGCCTTGTGGTATTCCATTGTATAAAGATTCACAGTTTATATATTTATTTTCCTTTTGAGGTACATTTGGATTTTTTCTGCTTTTGACAATTATGAAGAAAGCTCTTAAGAACATTCTTGTATTGGACAGAGGTGTTGATTTCCTTTAGATGCATACCTAGGAGGCAGGCATATATTTAGCTTTAATAGATACTGCCAAATAGTTTTCCAGAGTGGTTGTACCAATTTACATTCTCACCAGTAATGTGTGGGAGTTGCAGTTACTTCACATTTTTTGCTGTTACTCGGTAAGTTTGTTATTTTTAGCCTTTCCCTGTGCTATTGGCTGTTTGTATATCTTCTTTGGAGAAATGTCTGTTCAAGTCCTTCGCCCATTTTAAAAAGTTTTTTTGGTTACTGAGTTGTAGGAATTATTTTTATATTCTGGATATCAATCCCTTATCAGATATGATGTGCAAGTATCATCTCCCATTGTGGGTTGCCTTTTGACTCTGTTGATAGTATCCTTTGAAGAACCAAAGTTTTAAATTTTGATGAAGTCCAACTTACAACTTTTTCTTTTGATGCCTGGGCTTTTGGTGTTATATCCAAGAAATCATTGCCAAATCTAGTGTCATGAAGCTTTTCCCCTATGTTTTCTTCTAAGAGTTTTATAGTTTTAGCTCTCACATTTAGGTATTTGATCCCTTTTGAGTTAATTTTTGTATGTGGTACAAGGATCCAACTTCATATTTTTTTGCATATGGCTATTCAGTTTTTCTAACATCGTTTGTCAAAGACTGTCCTTTCCCT
>NW_006785037.1:1332130-1351337 GCF_000442215.2 Lipotes vexillifer
TTTGTCAAAGACTGTCCGTTCCCTACTGAATGATCTTGGCACCCTTCTTGAAAATCAAATGGTCATTGATAGGAGGGTTTATTTCTGAGCCCTCCATATGATTCCATTGGTCTGTATGTTGGTCTTTATGTCAGTATCACATTGTTTTGATTACCATGACTTTGTAGTAAGTTTTGAAATCAGGAAATGTGAAATCTCCAACTTTTTTCCTTTATTAGTTTTAACATTTTTTACATTTAATTAAAAATTTTTTTATCGGAGTCTAGTTGATTTACACTGTTGTGTTATGCTGTACAGCAAAGTGAATCAGTTATACATATACATAAATCCACTCTTTTTTAAGATTCTTCCCCCATATAGGTCATTACAGAGTACTGAGTAGAGTTCCCTGTGGTACACAGTAGGCCCTTATTAGTTATCTGTTTTACATATAGTAGTGTGTATATGTCAATCCCAGTCTCCCAATTTATCCCTCCACTGCCCCTTACCAGTTTTTTAAATGTTAGGAAAAATTAATCATGAAGTCATACTAGTTAGGAGTTTTCTTAGTTGGAAAGTTTTTAATTCCTGATTTAATTGCTTTAACAGATATAGGACTGTTTAGATTTCTGTTTCTCCTTTTGTTAGTTTTGGTTAGTTACACTTTTCAAGGAATTTCTCCATTTCCTCAAAATCAGCAAACAATGGTGTGGGCCTAACTTTGTAAATAAAATTTTATTGGAGCCCAGCTGTTCTCATTCGTTTACATGTTGTCTGTGGCTGCTTTTGCAAGCTAAAACGACAGGGTTAAGTGCTGGAACAGAGTCTGCATGGCTTGCAAAAGCCTGAAATATTTACTATTTGCTCCTTACTGAAAAAGTTTGCTTGCCTCTGCTCTAAGTTGTCATATTTAAGCCGTAAAGTTGGTTTTTTTTTTTTTGTTTTTCATTTTAAAGTTGCCTTAAAAAAATCTAGGAACTGTTATGATATCCTCTTTGCAATGCTTATATTAGTAATTTGTATTTTCATTAGTATTGCTAGGGCTTTATTAAAATTAGTCGAAACCCAACTTTATTGATTTTTTTTCTATTGTATTCCTGCTTTCTTTGTAATGTATTTCTTTTCTTTTTTTTAAAAATAAATTTATTTATTTATTTACTTATTTTTGTCTGTGTTGGGTCTTCTTTGCTGTGCATGGGCTTTCTTTAGTTGAGGTGAGCAGGGGCTACTCTTTGTTGCGGTGCGCAGGCTTCTCATTGTGGTGGCTTCTCTTGTTGCGGAGCACGGGCTCTAGGCACGTGGGCTTCAGTAGTTGTGGCATGAGGGCTCAGTAGTTGTGGCTCACGGGCTCTGGAGCACAGGCTCAGTAGTTGTGGCATACAGGCTTTGTTGCTCCGTGGCATGTGGGATCTTCCTGGACCAGGGCTCAAACCCGTGTGCCCTGCATTAGCAGGTGGATTCTCAGCCACTGCGCCACCAGGGAAGTCCCCGTAATGTATTTCTGCTCTAATTTTTTTTAATCATTTCTTTTTTTTCCTGTTTCTTTGGATTTGATTTGCCATTGTTTTCTCTAGCTTCTTGAGGTGGAAGCTTAGGTTATTGATTTTCTTCAACCCTTTTCTACTCTAATATGTGCATTGAATACTGTACATTTTTCTTTAACCATCTATTTAGCTTTATCACCACAATTTTATATGTTGTCTTTTCATTATTATTCAGCTTAAAAAATTTAAAATTCCATTTTGATTTCTTATGTAATCCATGGGTTATTTAGAAGTGTGTTGCTTAACTTCCAAACATTCAGGGAATAATTATCTTTCTGTTATTGATTTCTATTTTAACTGCATTGTGGTCAGCACATTCTCTATGATTTTGATCCATTATAATTTATGACTTAGTATATGGTCAAAATTTTATTTTTGTAAAAATTCCATGTGTAATTGATGAGAAATGTGTATCCTACAATTGTTGCTTTATTCTTCCATAAATGTCAGTTGCTTCAAATTGGTTATTAGAGTTCTTCAAATCTTATAAATCCATATGGATTTTCATTGTCTGCTTGTTCTGTCAGTTATTAAGAGAGGTATGTTAATGGTTAACATCTCCAACTATGATTGTGGATTTGTCTATTCCCTTTTATAGTTTTGCCAACCTTCACTTTATATACCTTGAAGTTACATTGTTAAGTGCATACAGATTCAGTACTGTGATACCTTATTGTTGAATATACTTAAAAAAATCATTCTGAAATATGTCCCTCTTTCATTCACGCTAGTAATTCTTTTTGCCTTAAAGTCTTTTTATATCAGTTGCTTCTCTAAAGATTACAAAATGGATATTTGACTTATTGGCATCTACCTTAAATTAGCATTCTTACCATTTCCTGAATAATCTTACAATAGTTTAACTGCATTTGCCCTCTTCCTCTCCTGCCTTTTTTGGTATTGTGGTCCTTGTTTTTGTTTGTTCAGTTTGGGTTAGCTTGTTTAGTTTGGTTCAGTTTGTTTTTCTGCTGCCTGCAGGTAGAAGCCTAGGTTATTGATTTGAGATAGTTCTCTTTTTCTACTATAGACATTTACCATTTACAGCTCTACGTTTCTTTAGCTGCATCCTGTGAATTTTGGTATGTTGTGTTTTTATTTTCATTCAGTTCAAACATTTTCTGATTTTCCTTGAGATAGCAGTGTATTTTTGCAGATGTTGGATGGAATGGTTTATAGATGTAAGGTCTAGATTGGTTGATAGTGTTTTTCAGGTCTTCTATATCTTTGTTGATTTTCTGTCCTGTTTATTATTGTAAGTTATTGAATTATTTCTCTTCTCACTTTTGTCAGTTTTTGATTTATGTATTTTGGGCCTCTGTTGCTATGCTCATATATGTTTTATATTTTCTTCTTTTTAAAAAAAGTTTTATTGGAGTCTAGTTGATTTACAATGTTGTGTTAGTTTCAGGTGTACAGCAAAGTGATTCAGTTATACATATACATATGCTCATTCTTTTTCAGATTCTTTACCCATGTAGATTATTACAGAATATTGAGTAGAGTTCCCTGTGCCATACAGTAGGTTCTTGTTGATTATCTATTTTATATATGGTAGTGTGTGTATGTTAATCCCAAACTCCTAATTTATCTCACCCCACCACGTTTCCCCTTTGGTAACCATAGGTTTGTTTTCGAAATCTGTGAGTCTGTTTCTATTTTGTAAATAAGTTCATTTGTATATATTTTCTTCTTGAATTTACCCATCATTATAAAGGGTCCCTTGTTATCTTCAGTAACAGTTTTTTTTCTTAAAGTCGATTTTATCTGATAATAGGGTAATTACCTCTTATGGTTACTGGTTGCATGATACATGTTTTCTTTTTCCCCTCAGTATACTGCATTTTAAACTATCTTACCACTTTTGCCTTGTGTTGTGTTTCTTCAAGCCTGGTACCACACTGTTTGAAAGTTTTATGGACATGTTATTTGGCTTCAACAATTCTTTAAAATTTCATCTGCTGTATTTTCAACCTATGACTAGGATAAACTGTTTTTAATTGTTACTTATTTGCATTGGAGAACACTCATATGAAAACCAGGGGAAAATACTGCTGGAAATTAAGATCATAGAAATTAAAATTCTTTATATGCCTAAAATAGAATACCATACCATTTCCCTAAATAGCAAGAAAATATGGTGATTTGATGTATTCAAGGCAAGAAACTGGATCACATGACTTCCTGGGATCTTGTTTATTAATTTTTTTATTACAGTGTAAAAGACATATAGTGTTATATTGTTTCAGGTGTACAATGTAATGATTTGATATTTGTATATATTGCAAAATGATCACCAAATTAAGCCCAGTTAACATATGTCACCACACATAGTTAAAAAAGTTGTGATGAGAACTTTCAAGATTTACTCTCTTAGCAGCTTTCAAATATGGAATACAGTATTATTAACTGTACTCACCATGCTGTACATTATATCCCAGAACTTTTAAAATTTTATAACTAGAAGCTTGTATCTTTTGACCACCTTTACCCATTTCGTTCACTTTCCACCCCATTGCCTCTGGCAACCACCAGTCTGTTATCTGTATCTATACAGAAAAATGAAAAAAAAACACACCTTTTTCTTATTTTCAACCTATTTGTGTTTTTGAATCTAAAGTATGTCTCTTGCAGAGAGCATATAGTTGGATCTTACTAGTTTTTAAAATCCAGTCTGACAATCTTTGCCTTTTTTTAAAAATTAATTTTTCTTGGAAGTATAGTTGCTTTACAATGTTGTGTTAGTTTCTGCTGTATAGCAAAATGAATCAGCTATACATATACATGTATCCCCTCTTTTTTGGATTTTCTTCCCATTTAGGTCAACATGGAGCATTGAGTAGAGTTCCCTGTGCTATATAGTATGTTCTCATTAGTTATCTATTTTATACATAGTATCACTATCCCAATCTCCCAGTTCATTCCACCCCACCACCCTTCACCCTTGGCATCATTTGTTCTCTATGTCTGTGTCTCTATTTCTGGCTTGCAAAGAAGATCATCTATACGATTTTTCTAGATCCATATATATGTGTTAATATACGATATTTGTTTTTCTCTTTCTGACTTACTTCACTCGCTATGACAGTCTCTAGGTCCATCCACATCTCTGCAAATGACCCAATTTCATTACTTTTTTATGGCTGAGTAATATTCCACTGTATATATGTACCACATCTTCTTTATCCATTCCTCTGTTGATGAAAAGACAGCCCTCAGATTGGGAGAAAATATTTGCAAACGAAGCAACTGACAAAGGATTAGTCTCCAAAATATACAAAAAGCTCATTTAGCTCAATGTCAAAAAAAAAACCAACCAATCAAAAAATGGGTGGAAGACCTAAGTAGACATTTCTCTAAAGAAGACATACAGATGGCCAACAAACACATGAAAAGATGCTCAACATCACTAATTATTAGAGAAGTGCAAATCAAAACTACAGTGAGGTATCACCTCACACCAGTCAGAATGGTCATCATCAAAAAATCTACAAACAACAAATGCTGGAGCGGGTGTGGAGAAAAGGGAACCCTCTTACACTGTTGGTGGGAATGTAAATTGATACAGCCACTATGGAGAACAGTATGGAGGTTCCTTAAAAAACTAAAAGTAGAGCTGCCATATGACCCAGCAGTCCCACTACTGGCAGTATACCCAGAGAAAACTGTATTTCAGAAAGACACATGCACCTCAGTGTTCATTGCAGCACTATTTACAATAGCCAGGACATGGAAGCAATCTTTGCCTTTTGATTGGAATATTTAATCCATTCACATTTTGTTTTTATTCATATGGTTGGATTTCTGTCTACCATTTTGCTATTTTCTAAGTGTCTCATGTCTTTTTTGTTTCTCTCATAATCCTTTGCTACTTTCTTTACTATTAAGTAGATATTTTTTAGTATTGCATTTTAATTCCTTTGATTTTTAATTTATTTTGAGTTATTTTCTTAGTGGTTGCTTAGAGGATTACAATATGCATCTAATTTATCACAGTCTATTTGAGATTAATGCTAACTTTATTCCATTAAAGTACAGAAACTGTCTCCACTATAGCTTCATTTCTTCTCTCTCTGTGGTACTATTTTCACACTTATTGCATTTCTTTGTTATAAACCTAATATATCAATGTTATAATTGTTTTTTGTGATTGCCTTTTGAATCAGAAGAAAAAAGAAGAAAACATTTATACTGTCTTTTAATAATTATCTACATATATACTTCTGTTAGTGCTGTTTGTGTGGCTTTGAGTTACAATCTGGTATTGCTTCCTTTCTGTCCAAAGAACTTCTTTTAGTATTGTTACAAAGAATTACCTGAGACTTTGTTTATTTCGGTATGCCTTTATTTCACCTTCATTTTTGAAGTATACTTTTGCTGGATATAGGATTTTTGGTTGATGGTTATTTTCTTTTGTTATTTAAATATATCATCTCACTGCCTTTTTGCCCTTACTGTTTGTAATGACAAGTTAGCTTTTAATCTCCTAAGAGTTTTCTTGTATGTGACAAGTTGATTTTCTGTTTCTGCTTTCAAGATTTTCTTCTTGTCCTAGACTTTCAAAGTTTTTGCTTTGATATGTCTGGGTGTGAATTTGCTGATTCTTTCTTCTGCCAGCTCAAATCTGATGTTCAGTTCTTTCAGTGAATTTTTAATTTCATTTATTGTATTTTTAAACTCAAAAATTTCTATTTTTTTTTTTATAATTTCTATCTCATTCTTGGTATTCTCTACTTGATGAATCGTTGTGGTCATATATTCCTTTAATTATTTAAATATAGCTTCCTTTATTTCTTTGAACATATTTATAATAGATGTTTTGAAGTCCTTGTGTAGTAAGTCCTACATTTGTGCATCCTCAGAGATAGTTTTATTGACTACTTTGCATGCTTTTCATGTTTCACAATTTTTAGTTGAAAACTGGACGTTTTGGATAATATGCTTTAGCAACTCTGCATTCTCATTTCTTCTCTCTGGGGATATTTGTTGTTGCTATTGGTTTATGTATTTGTTTAGTGCCTTGCCTGGGCTAAATATGTGTTATCTGTTTCCTCTGCAGTGTGTGGCCTCTGATGACTGTGCTCAGTTTTTTTTTTTTCTCCCCCAATTCTTTCTGTTTTTAGGCTTGGCTTTCTAGGGATTACCCTTGGGTCACTATAATTGAGTCATCAGCCAGTGATTGGCTAGAGGTTGTTTAAACTTTTGAACCAATAAGGCTTCTGCTTTTTGGCATGGGACATATACATGTACTAGATAATGCTTTCAAAGTTCAAGGAGTTTACAAATCTGATCCATGTTTTTACTTACTGTTTACAAGGCTTCTTGGTCAACCAAGGATGAGTAGATTGTTAGGGATCTCTCCAGTGTCGTGTTGTCTAAGTAAGCACAGCCTGGCACATACAAATAGCTTTCCAGGTTACCAGGGATACTGAGGTCATAGCAAGGCCATCTTTGGCTGTCTTGTTCTCTGGATTTCTCTGTTAATTTTCTGGCTGGTCTTCTGTTTAGTTTCTTGCACCAACTGCTGTTGTGACCTCAGGGTAGCCTTCCCTTATTGCCACTGAGATTTGTTGTTTTTAATAACTTTGTCCAGTTTTGTCACTGCTTTCTGGGGAGAGGATTTGCCAACCTTCTAACTTAGAATTCTTGAAGTCCTGTCTTACATTCATTTTTATTTTGTGGTAAAAAGCATATAGCATAAAATTTACCATCTTAACCATTTTTAAGTGGATAGTCGTGTTAATTATATATATTGGGGTGGCCAAAAAGTTTCTTTGGGTTTTTCCATAATGTATAACGGAAAAACATGAATGCACTTTTTGGCCAACCCAATACATTGTTGTTCAACAGATCTCTAGAACTTTTCATCTTCCAAAACTTAAATTCTGTACCCACTGAAAAACTACTTCCCTTTTCTCTCTTCCCCCAGCCCCTGGCAACCACTGTTCTACTTATGTGTCTAAGAATTTGACTGATTTAGGTACATTGTAGAAGTGGAATCAGACAATATTTGTCTTTGTGTGACTGGCTTATTTCATTTAGTACAATATCCTTGAGGTTCATTATATGTTGTAGCATATGACAGAATTTCCTTTTTAAAGACTGAATAATATTTCATCATGTGTATATACCACATTTTCTTTATACATTTATCTTTCAGTGGACATTAGGTTGTATCCACCTCTTGACTATTGTGAATAATGCTGCAAAAAATATGGTTGTATAAATATGTTTTCAGGATCCTGGTTTCATTTCTTTTTAGTTTGTGCTCAGACCTGAGATTGCTGGATCATATGGTAATTCTGTTTTTAATTGTTTGAAGAATCTCCATACTGTTTTCTATAGTGGCTGCACTATTTTACATTTTCATCAACAGTGCACAAGGGTTCTATGTTTTTCATATACTCACCACACTTATCACTTCCTGTGGTGGGTTTTTTTTTTGGATAGGTGCCATTATAACAGGTGTGAGATGATATGTCATTGTGGTTTTGATTTGCATTTCTCTGACAATTAATGATGGTGAGCATGTTTTCCTCTATTTGTTAGCCATTTGTATATGCTTTTTGAAAATGTTTGTTCGAGTCATCTCCCCATTTTTAAAATTGAATTATTTGTTTTTTTGTTGTTGAGTTGTCATAGTTCTTTATATATTCTAGATTTTAACCCCTTATCAGATAATATGGTTTACAAATAGTTTCTCTCACGTGGGTTGCCTTTCCACTTTGCTGAGTGTTTTCTTTGCTCTGTGGAGGTTTTTAGGTTTGATGTAGTCCTTTTCTTATATTTTTGCTTTTGTGGCCTGCTCTATTCATTTTTCAAGTATCCCTTTTTTCTGTGTGAGAATATTTTTTAATTGCTTACCTAGAATTATATTTATGAGAGCTAGTCAGTTCTCTAAATTTTTCATTACTATATCCTTTGTGCAGCCATAGATATTCTGGTTTTAGGGATGTATTTTTCACAATGTATTTCTGAGTAGTTACAAGTAAATAGAATATTTTTAAGTTGTACAATATATTTTGAGAAGGAGAAGGAATGAAAAGAAAATCATTTCTTTGTGGTTACCTCAGGATGATCCATTTATTATAACAGTCAGCATTTTCTTTTACCTTTTACAAGGCATAAATGTGTTCTTATTTGTTTATCACAACAACTCTGTGATGAGGAAATGGAAATGATCTTGCTTTATAGTCAGATAATTAATAAGTGTTGAACTTCAGTTGGATCTCCAACATGGGCCATATGGTTCAAAATTCCATGTTTTAATGTAGAATGCTGCCTTTTGTGTTAGTGTTTTGTTAGTTATTCAGATGATTAGTAACATTCTGGTGATACCAAGGTCTTGAGTTTGGTTCAGATGTCTTTTAACTTCTGCCTAAGAAAAGCCAATTTGTGTCCATAGACTACCATTTGGTAGCCGTTTCACAAATGTATCATTGTTACACAAGTCAAGGGTAGAGATGGAGATGTCATTGGAACATTATCCAAATGGATGTATAACCAATGGAAATGTATTCAGTGCTCATAATGAAAGTTAGGTGCAGTATAGTTGTTGATAAGAGGAAGGGCTCTGGCATCATAGTTTCTGGTTTTGAGTCACAGAGCTCCTAGCTGAGTCATTTTTGAAAGTTAGTTGACCTTTCCATGCCTCAGATTTTTTATCTGTAAAGTGGGTGTAATAGTATTTACTTTTTGGGGTACTTACAAAGATTAAATTTTGCATGCAAGTAAAGTGCTTAAAGCAGTGTGTGGTACACAGTAAGTGCTCGGTAAACATTGTCTTCATTATAGACACTGATCAAAATATAATCTGTCCCATTGATTAATGCTGGGAGAAATTACTGCAACTTTAAAATTAATGAAATAATGAGAACTGTTTAAAAATTGTGACATTCCATTAGAATAGTAGAAGTAGATTTTTAGTATTCTGCCCTTTAAAAAAACTTGTGAAGACATAAAGGAGGCTTATACGTTTGTAATAATAAATAGTTAGCATCTTTATATTGATTGCTCTTTGAGGAAGACAGTGTCCTAAGTGCTTTATATAAATTAATTCATTTAATCCTCAAATACACTACTATTATCCAGTTTTACAGATAAAGAAACTGAGACACATACTTTAATACAACTTGCCTATTGTCATTGTGCTAGTAAGTAGCAGAGGTAGGATTAAATCCACTCGTGCTGGCTCTAGAGTTATTGGTCTTAACCACTTTGCTGTACTGTCTGTATGTATTTAGCTATATTGCTACTCTGTTGCTAAACCAAGTAGGTGGACAATTCTTAGATGAATGAATAGCTTAATATTTATCTTAACTTTCACAAATAGAGTTACAAGAATGTGATTGAGATATAGTCCAAGTACAAATTTGTTTTTTTCTTTTGTTGGTTTGTAACGTTTTATCTGAAGGTGAAACAATTTAGTATAAAGTGATTGTGGTAACATTTATGTTTTCATTTCTAACTTTTTTTTTCTTTTTTTTGAGAGGAAGTGCCTTTTTTTTTCCCATCTTTACTGGAGTATAATTGCTTTACAATGTTGTGTTAGTTTTTGCTGTACAACAAAGTGAATCAGAGCTATATGTATACATATATCCCCATATCCCCTCCCTCTTGAGCCTCCCTCCCACCCTCTATCCCACCCTTCTAGGTCATCACAGAGCATTGGGCTAATCTCCCTGTGCTGTGTAGCAGCTTCCCACTAGCCATCCATTTTACATTTGGTAGTGTGTATATGTCAGTGCTACTCTCACTTTGTCCCAGCTTGCCCTTCCCCTGCTGTATCTTCAAGTCCATTCTCTACGTCTGTATCTTTATTTCTGCCCTGCCACTAGGTTCATCAGTGTCGTTTTTTTAGATTCCATATACATGCGTTAGCACACGTCTAACCTTTTTAATAATAATGGAAACCAGTCAGAAAACACTTAGAATTTATGACCAAATAGTATCCAGGTACAATCTTTAATTAGGTAAAGCTCAATAAATTTTTTTTCTAAGTTGGTCCGTTTTTCTTTTGTCAGGTCATTCTCCTATCTTTAATTCCGTTCTCTTTAAACTTGCCTTACTATCATATTCTGTTATTATTTCCATTTAGCAAAATAAGAAATAGAGGCCTGCACAGGTTAAGTAGCTTATTAAATGTAACTTGCACAATAAGTTTTTGTAGTTTATCATTAACTATAGTTTAACAAGTTATTTGATGCTGCTTTTTTTAAAAAATAAATTTATTTATTTATTTTTGGCTGTGCTGGGCCTTTGTTGCTGCGCGTGAGCTTTCTCCAGCTGCGAGAGTGGGGGCTACTCTTTGTTGCCGTGCGCGGGCTTCTCATTGCAGTGGCTTCTCTTGTTGTGGAGCACGGGCTATAGGTGCGCGGGCTTCAGTAGTTGTGGCTCGTGGGCTCTAGAGCACAGGCTCAGTAGTTGTGGCGCATGGGCTTAGTTGCTCTGAGGCGTGTGGGATCTTCCCGGATCAGGGATCGAACTTGTGTCCCCTGCATTGGCAGGTGGATTCTCAACCACTGTGCCACCAGGGAAGTCCATTGATGCTGCCTTTTTTTTTTTAAAGACACATTTATTCAGCGTCATGATCATGCGATCAACAGCATGGGTGCAAAAAAAAAAAAAAAATCTACATTAAAACCCTTTGTTGGAATGCTTTATACTTTCCACAGAGCAGAAACTAAAATAACCTGTTATACAGTTAGTCACAATTACAGTCCTTGAGTTTTTTTGCCCATACACATGAGTATTGTCTAAAACGTGTTCTTTGTAGCAGCTAGGCCCTGCCACAACTGTGCTTGGCTGAGTTCACAAATCTTTTGTAACCTGTAGCTTCCCTGTCACTTCTCTGGCTCTCCTCTCCTGCTAAGCTTTGTTTCCTGGCAGTAATCAAAACCTTCTGCCACTGCCATAGCTACTGCTGCTGCTGGAACCTCCATAGTCACCTTGGTTTTGTGGTTCGGCAAAGTATTGGCTTCCACCACCACAGGGGCCAGAACTTCTCCAAAGTTTCCTCCTTTCATGGGTCCCAAATTTGAAGATTGGTTGTTGTAATTGCCAAAATCATTGTAGCTTCCACCACCTCCAAAATTGCTTCCATCATTACCAAATCCATTACTGCCATCCCCACTGCCACCATATCCACCACCACCGCCGCTGCCACCAAAGCCACCTCGACCACTGAAGTTTCCTCCATGACCAAAGCTGTCATTCCCACCAAAACCCCCTCCACGACCACCACCAAAGATTCCAGAACCACTTCGACCTCTTTGGCTGGATGAAGCACTAGCCATCTCTTGCTGAGATAGGGCTTTCCTTACTTCACAGTTGTGGCCATTCACAGTGTGGTATTTCTGAATGACAGTCTTGTCTACGGAGTCATGGTCATCAAAGGTTATGAAAGCAAAGCCTCCCTTTTTGCCACTGCCTCGGTCAGTCATGATTTCAATCACTTCAGTTTTCCCGTACTGTTCGAAACAATCTCTTAGGTGGTGTTCTTCAGTGTTTTCTTTAATGCCACCAACAAAAATCTTTTTCACAGTTAAGTGGGCACCAGGTCTTTGAGAATCTTGAGACGGCCCTCTTTGGTTCCCCAACTCTTCCATCCACCTTATGTGGCCTTGCATTCATGGCTGCATCCACCTTCTCCACAGCGGCATATGTGACAAACTGGAAGCCTCTGGAGTGCTTGGTGTTTGCATCCCTCATTACACACAATCTGTGAGCGTTCCCATTGCTTAAAATGGCTCCTCAGACACTCATTGGTTGTTTCAAAGCTCAAACCTCCGATGAAGAGCTGCCTCAGCTGTTCGGGCTCTTTGGGAGACTCTGACTTAGACGTGATGGCAGTGGAGGAGGGAGACGTCAACGATGCTTGCTTGGCAGCGTCCACGGGCAGAAAGGAGTAATGTACTGAACGTATCTCAATGCTCTTTTTTGATGAAAAGTAATTTCCAGAATATTTTTGTGTTGGAAATTTTATTTTTCTTTTCAGAAAGTATTTTGGATTTTAGAATGAAAAAAATATTAAGCACTTACTAAATTTTATTTAATATTTTGTGTTTTAAGGAATTGAAATTACCATTCACTTTTTTAAGTGGACATATTCACGAACTGAGGATCCATGTACCGTGGACAAAACTGGGTTCAGAACCAGTGGTAATTACCATCAATACAATGGAATGTATTTTGAAACTTAAAGATGGGATACAGGTAAGAAATTATTAAACCTAGTTGTTAACCAATTTTAATAGTTATTAGCATTTGATATTTTTTTAACTTTTGGAATGTGTCAGGTTTTACATAAACAAATTTTAGCTCATACACTTAATTTTTTTTTACATACCTATTAAAGTAACATAATTAATTGCAAAAGGGTTTTCTTAAATTTGGATAAAACATCCTAATGGTTATTTTCATACTCATTTTACTTAATCTGATCATAGCCTTAATAGGGATTATGCATATTGCTTATTACCTATATCTGCCAGAAATGGGGCCTGATTGTCCAATTTTTAGGTGAAGGTTTTTGAATTTTTGCAAAGTGACATTTCTAAATGAGATGGAAATTTCTCAGGTTATCTTTTGAGAAGATGAAAATATATTGAATTTCCCTTCATACCTAATTTCATTGTGTCTTTGAGGTTTTGTCATCAGAAACTGATTTTTTTCTGACTTCTTTCTTCTCTGACCCATGTTACATTTCTTTTCAGTGTTTTTGTTAAGGTATAATAGCGATTTTTAAGGAGTTTCTACCAAAAATTTTCTAATCTAGGAAGCAAACAGGTGTGGTCAGCAGCATATTGTGATGAATTCTTCCACTTTTATCCTGTATAAAAGTAGTGTCTCTGTCTTTCATTTTTATTACTTTTTCCTTACCCCATATTTAATTTTCCGTTTTAAGGAAGCCTTTCTAGATCAAGTGAATTGATGAGTATTATTAAATTTCAATTTCTGTGGAATGAGTAAAGGTTATTTATAAATTGCTAAAATCATTTCCTATTTGCAGTAGATACTTTGAGTGTCATATAAACCTACTGGGCTCAAAACTGTTTTTCTTTCTGTGAAATCTCTAATTCCAAACCTTTATTATGCAATTTAACTTAACTAATGTAGTTCCTGGAAGTGAGTAGACCAATGCTATACTCTCATTAAAATTTATTTTGGGAACTTTAAATATCTGGCAGATTGATTTAGGAATCTGTAGATAGTTATGTGCAACAAAGTTTTATTTTACATTTATATTTGGTAATACTTAAATGGTTCTTAATCATCATCTGTTCCTGGAATTTAATTTTTTTAAAAGAAGTCTGGACTTGGTTATACCACCCATGCAGTGCTCCATATTAAGTGAAAAAAAAAAAAAAAAATCCAGACACTAAGTGTTTTTTCAATGGGAAGGTGGAAGTTTCAAGGCCAGATGTCCCATAAGAAACACATTTTAAAAGAGGCAAATTACAACTAATTATAGAGGCTGCAGAAAAAGATTTGTAACACATGACTTAGTGTAACCTAGAACTAATATTTGATATTGGACCATGCAGATGGCTACTGCAGGAATGATCAGATTTCCTGCTTATATGGTATTTGAAACTTGAATTTTGTGGTGTGTACAGCAAAAGGTCAAGTGTCATGAATGTAAACCACTCTCAAAACAAGTATTTTTTACAGATGTTAAAAATTTTGAGGTAGAAAGGATTTTTGAAAATTGCAGTTGACATTTGGACAAATTATTCAGCGTTGTACACCCCTGGAGAGTTATACTTGAGTTTATGCTAGTGATTGGAATTAATTTCTTAGTAAAAACATTATAGATGAAACACATTTTAAAATAGTTTATTTTCCTATTTTAAGCTTTGATTAGTATAATAGGAAATTAAGTTAAAAAACTGTATATGTGTTAGTAAAATTGAGTAAGCCCATATTTGATTTATATTATTTCAAATTATTATAGATGCACAATGAAGAAAAGACTTATTTTCTAAATAAAATTAGTGTGGATGGTAGGTTAAATGAAGGGGCCTTTTAGAGTTATAGGTATGAATCTGTTAAAAATAGTATTGTATGAGAATGTAATAAAATGAAATTTAAAAGTTAGAAATCTGAGGTTTATTCAGAAATCATTATAAAAAAACAATATTGCTGAATTTCTTGATAAGAAGGCATGTGTAGTTTGTAAAGTTCAATTAAATCCTAACATTTGTTGATTTTTATTTTACTCGTCAGTGCACAGAAAAGCATTGCAAGTTATTTATATAATTTCCACAAAAGCTACTTAGAAAAAGAGATTTATAATGATTGTGACTCTTTTGATAATAGTTATAGTATACTTCCTTAACATGTCTCTGTGATCATTTTTAATTATAGAGATTTTTTTGATGCACAGGTGACTAAGTTGTTGTGTTAGGTAAGATAAAGTCACCTTGATGTCCAGTCTGAATTAGTTTAATATATTGATATTTCACTTGGTAAATATGCTATTTACTCTGAGAGACGTATCTGTGTCAGTCATACCCACCTTTAGATCCTGTAGATTTGAACTGTTTTCTTTTACCTTTTGGACTTGAGACACAGAATTTGATTCATGACATTATCACTAGTGGTCCAGGTCTGACTTGTTTATTTAGCTAGTTTTGTCCACTCTAGGCTAATCTAATAAATACTTGTGGACCCAGCATACGGCTCAAGAATGAAAACCTTACCAATAACTTACATTTAACTATGTGCTCCTCTCCGTTTGCATATTTTTGTTTATCCTCTGTGGGCCTCACCTGTAAACTAGGGCAAGACTTGCTACATAGTTCTTTTATTCTTTGATTGTGTATGCTTTCTCTGCTCATTGTGTTAATAATAAGTCTTGCAAAAAGCTTCTTCAATCTAAAGAGAGTAGAAATTTATTTATTTATTTATTTATTTATATATTTTTTGCGATATGTGGGCCTCTCACTGTCGTGGCCTTTCCCGTTGCCGGATGCGCAAGCTCAGCGCCCATGGCCCACGGGCCCAGCCGCTCCGCGGCACGTGGGATCCTTCCGGACCGGGGCACGAACCTGTATCCCCCGCATCGGCAGGCGGACTCTCAACCACTGCGCCACCAGGGAGGCCCAGAAATTTATTTTTAAAGTACTAATTTATTCTGGCCTTTGTGCCACCTAGAAAGTAAACTTTCAAAATCTTTTGACCTAATAAATGTAACCATTTGTAAGGCTCTTTATAGAAGTGATACTTGTTATTCATAAAAACAAACAAACAAAAAAACTTTAAAAAATCTTTAGAACCTAAACCAAAACTATAAGTACCATTCAAAACTTGAGATAAAAAACTAAGCTTTTTGTTAATGTATTGGGTTGGCCAAAAAGTTCATTTGGTTTTAAGTAAAAACATTTTTCATTTTCACCTGGAACTTTATTGAACAACGTATCCATTAACTGAACAAACTCTTTGGCCAACACGATATGTGCTTTTAAATCCTGGTTAATGCTCGGAGTTACAGAGCAATCTTGCCTGTCCTCTTTCCTTGCGTGTTTTGATGCAGTGGAAATTGGTTATTGGAAGTTTTGCTAAGGATATTAACAATATTTACATGGCCTTTTATTTATTTTCTTAACACTTTAATTCTCTTATCTGAGGCTGGATTAATCTGGTTGACTGCTGCTGTGGTTTGAGTATGTCCCTCCAAAATTCATATGTTGAAGCCCTAACCCCCAGAGATGATGGTATTAGGAAGTGGGGCCTTGGGAAGATGCTTGTCATGAGAGTGGAGACCTCATGAATGAGATTAGTGCCTTTTATTTTTTTTTTAAATTTTTAAATAAATTTATTTTATTTATTTATTTTTGGCTGTGTTGTGTCTTCGTTGCTGCACGCGGGCTTTCTCTAGTTGTGGAGAGCGGGGGCTACTCTTTGTTGCGGTGAGCAGGCTTCTCATTGCGGTGGCTTCTCTTGTTGTGGAGCACAGGCTCTAGGTGCTCAGGCTTCTGTGGTTGTGGCACATGGGCTCAGTAGTGCCTTTTAAAAGAGGCTCCAGAGAGATCCCTAACCCCTTCTGCCAAGTGAGGATGCAGTGAAAAGGCACTGGCCATGAACCAGAAAAAGGGCCCTCGCCAGTCCAGGTTGGCACCTTGACCTTGGAATTCCTAGCCTCCAGAGCTATGAGAAATAAATTTCTGTTGTTTATTAGCTACCCAGTCTGTGGTGTTTTGTTATAGCAGCCCAAATGGCCTAAAACAACTACCTTTTCACACATTGAGTAAGGGCTCAGAATTGCTGACTTAGGTTGTGGAATTTATTGTACTATTATTGATTCCCTCACTTGCACTAGTACAGGTTAGTGATGGTGATGATGATACTAGCAGATAGCGTAGTCTAGGTTCTGTCTGTAGATTCCTTCTATGAAAAATGAGACTTAGAGTTCCCTATAAATTATGAGTAGCTGTCTTTACTTCCCCTAGGGAATCCTTTTATATTGGGTGCATAAATACTTACAAATGTTACATCCTCTTGTTGGATTGACCCCTTTATCATTATGTAATGCCCTTCTTTTTCTCTTACTACCATCTTTCTTTCAAAGTCTATTTTGTCTGATATAAGTATAGCTACCCCAGCTTTCTTTTAAATGTTTCTATTTGAATGGAATATCTTTTTCCATCCTTTCACTTTCAGTCCTTGTATCTGAAGTGAGTCTCTGGTAGGCAACATATAGTTAGGTCTTGTTTTTTATCCTTTCACCGCTCTATTTCTTGTGATTGGAGAATGTAGTCCATTTACATTTGAAGTGTTTATTGATAGGTAGGTACTTAATGCCATTTTGTTAACTGTTTTCTGGCTGTTTTGTATTTCCTTTCTTCTTTCTCTCTTCATTTGTAATTTGATGACTGTCTTAGTGGTAAGCTTAGAATCCTTCCTTTATCTTTTGCATATCTGCTGTAGGTTTTTGCTTTGTGGTTACCATGAGGCTTATATATAACAGCATATGTTTATAACAGCCTATTTTAAGTTGATAACAACATGTTTGAATGCATTCTAAAGCTCTACATTTTTATCCCCCACAATGTGTTATGTTTTTGATGTCACATTTTACATCTTTTTATCTTGTGTATCCCTCAACTAATTATTGTAGTTATAGTTCTTTTTACTGCTTTTGTCTTTTAACCTTCACACATCATAGCTTTATAAGTAATTAATCTACTGCATTTACTGTATATTTACCTTTACCAGTGAGATTTATATTTACTTTCATATGTATTTTTCTTTTTAAAATTTAATTATTTTTAATTGAAGTATAATTAACTTATATTACTTTCAGGTGGGCAACATAGTGATTCTATATTTTTGTATATTACAAAATGATAACAGAATGAGTCTAGTTATCACCATACTGTCACCATACAAATTGTTACAGTATTACTGCCTATGTTCCTCAGGCTGTACATTATATCCCCTTGATTTATTTATTTTATAACTGGAAATTTGTACCTCTTAATCTGCCTCACCTTCTTCATTCTTTCTCTGACACCCTCCCCCTCCGGCAGTCACCTGTTTGTTCTCTGTATATATGCGTCTGTTTCAATTTTGTTATATTTGTTAATTTGTTTTGTTTTTGAATTCCACATATAAGTGAAATCATATGGTATTTGTTTCTCTGATTTATTCATTTAGCATAATGCCCTCTAGGTCCATCCATGGTGTTGCATGTGGCAGGATTTCATTCTTTTTTATGGCTGAGTACTATTTCATTTTGTGTATGTGTGTATATACTACATTTTCTCCATTCATTTATTGATGGACACTTAGGTTGCTTCCATATTTTGGTTGTTGTAAATAATGCTGTAATGAACATAGTGGTGCATATATCCTTTCAAATTAGTGTTTTGTTTTCTTTGGAAAAGTGGGATTCCTGGATCATATGGTAGTTTAATTTTTTGAGGAACTTTCTTATTGTTTTCCATGGTGGCTGTACCAACTAACATTCCCAGCAACTGTACATGAGGATTCCCTTTTCTCTACATCCTTACCAACTTGTGTTATTTGTTGTCTTTTTGATAATAGCCTGACAGGTGTGAGGTGATATCTCATTGTGGTTTTGATAATTTCATTCCCCTGATGATTAATGATGTTGAGCATTCCTTCATGTATCTGTTGGCAATCTTTATATCTTCTTTGGAAAAATGTCTGTTCAGGTCCTCTGCCTATTTTTTTAATTGGGTTGTTTGTTGTTTTTGATGTTGCGTTACATAAATTCTTTGTATGTTTTGGGTATTAACCCTTTATCAGATATATTGTTTGTAAATACAGTTGTTTGGCTGCCTTTTTGTTTTGTTTTTGTGTTTCATCACGCGTAGTTTTGTGAAACCACCGCCACCTTGATCGAGATATAAAAGTATATCACCATAACAAGGCTTCCTTGTGCTACTCCTTTTAACTGTACTATCACTTTCCCTCCCCCCTGATCCCTGGCAGCCACTAACCTGTCCTCATTTTATATAATTTTATTTCAAAAATAACAAATATAAATGGAATCATACAGTATGTAATATTTTGAGCATAGATTTTTTCACTTAATATAAATCCCTCGAAGTTCAACCAAGTTGGTATGTGTATCAATGATTTGTTCCTTTTTATTACTGAGTAGTATTCTACTGTATGGATATATATATATATATATATATATATATTTTTTTTTTTTT
>NW_006785037.1:1354826-1367108 GCF_000442215.2 Lipotes vexillifer
TGGGCGGGCGGACTCTCAACCACTGCGCCACCAGGGAAGCCCCTAGATTATTTTTTAACCATAAATATTCATATTCTAACAAACCTATTCTCTTACTTTCATACACTGATGATTAAGTCTGAATCTTCTGTGTAAAACATATATTAAAAGCAGACTCAAACAATTTTCTAGAAATTTATGACCTAATAACTTCAAACAAATGGAATTTGCATTTCAAATTACAAGTGAAAGAAAATATTTCGCTTTCTAAAACTTTACACAGTGTCTGGCACCAAGTAGGTACTTAATAATTATCTCTTGAATAAATTAATGAAAGCCTATACTTACCAGTACACATACTAGTTAAAAAAAGAAAAATCCACCTATCAGGCAAATATCACTATCCTATGAATACACATATACTACACAAAAGGCCAAAAACTCTTTTAAAATTGCCCTTAATTTCACCTCACTTGAAGACAAACTAAAAGCAGAGGCAAATTCTCCACCCCAACCTCAGGTTCGGCCTGTGCCCTGTAGAGTTAAAAACAGCTTAGCCAGCTAACAGGTCAGGCAATGACAGAAGTGTTTACAATTTCAGTTGAGTGTGGCTTTGGCTCTCTTCATGAAATTATAGAAAATATACTTAAAAACGTTAAAATTTAGGATAAAATATCAGTTTTATAGAACACTTCTGTATGCTCAAGCTTTTGCAACAAGTATATAATATTTTGTGATCATAAAAAGATTTTTATAAACTATTAAAAGAGATGATTAACTTTTTTAAGAACTGTAAATGATACTTACATTAACATATCAAGTTTTTTCAGAATGGCAAAGAAATACCAAACATTTAGAGAGAGTATAAGATTTCAAGAATATACTGGATTTTTAAAAATGACAGTTGGTTAAATCTTTTCATCACAACATCCATAGTTATCTAAACTATTTGTGCAACTAGAAAACAGAATGTCTCCACAATGACATTTTATTATTAGCTAGTAATATTAGTTTGCAGATCTCTGATGATATATTAGTTGTGAGATGATTAGTTATCTTGCATAGAAGTTAGTTATATTGCATACAATAGATAGCAGGTAACTACAGATTTAAAACACCAAAACCAACAATACTAATAATATACATAAAAACCATAGATAACTGTGAGTTAAATATATATTCACATTCAAGTCCAAAACTGGTACGGTTGATTGCAATACATAAATGAAACTCCACTAAAAATTCAGCCAAAAATGAACTGAATGGAAAGTTGAGAATTTTCATTGCAATCCTGCAGAATTTGGTCCTCCTGCAGAATTTGGTTCTAAGACCGAACAGAACTGTGGTATCCTTGCTGCAAGCCAACAATGCCCTAGCGTTTAAAAGTTCCAATTCCTAAAAGAAAAATATGAACTGGATCTTGGAAAGTACAACACAACAGACATTTTAAAGGGCCTGAAAACATCTTCACCTTATTATACTGTTTAACTTTCTCAGGATCATTCACATCTCATTTTTTCCTAATAACAATGCTATAAGATAGGAAGGGGAGACTACTCTTCCCTTCAACAAATAACTCAGAAATAAAAATCACTTCCTTGACTAACACAGTATTTTAAGTCAACTATACTCCAATAAAAATTTTAAAAAACAATCACTTCCTTGAAGATATAAAGAAAGTCACATAGTCTCTGAAACAGATGAAGTTATTCTAGATATTTGTCATTTTCGATCCCAAATATGAAATGAAGTCACAAAATATAGTGGGAAGGCCAAGAACATTTTCAGACTTAACAAGTGGTGAAATCAGGTCATTCATTACCACTAACAAGCCTTCTGTCCATAGTATATTTAACCACAAGGCTTCCACAAGCTTAATTTACCAATGATGAAATGTCTTTCTAGAGATGGTTCAACTTGGATGTTAAGTTTCCTGGGTAAGAATAACTGGCTGTCCCTGATTCTGACACAATAGAAAGTTCAAAGACAACCAACTGTCTCTATCTTACTTTTTCAAACTTCTGCATATAAGAGTCTCATATAGATAAATACAAAAGGACTTTTATAAATAGTTCCAACACTAACAAAACGAGGACATTAAGATATTTAGAGACTTCCCTGGTGATCCAGTGGTTAAGAATCCGCCTTCCAATGCAGGGTATGGGGAACCACATGCCGCGGGGCAACTAAGCCTGCACACTCTAGAGCCCGTGTGCCACAACCAGAGAGCCTGAGCACTGCAATTACTGAGCCCGTGCACTCTAGAGCCCGTGTGCCACAACTAGAGAGAAGCTCGCGTGCCACAACAAAAGACCCCGCATGCTGCAAATAAGACCGAATGCAGCCAAATAAATAAATAAATGCATTTCTTTTTTAAAAAAAGATATTAGGCTAGGGAACTATATCCAATCTCCTGGGATAAACCATAATGGAAAAGAATATTTTAAAAAAGAATGTATATATGTGTATAACTGTGTCACTCTGCTATACAGCAGAAATTAGCACATTGTAAATCAACTATACTTTAATAAATTTTTTAGAAGATATTTATTAGGCTAAAAATGCTATAAAGTGTCACATGTTACTTTTCTCCTCTCATAGGAGTATTACATCCTTGCATCTCAATATCTAGCCATACACTCCACCTTTCAATTCTCCAAAACCAAGACCTTTCCCACCAAAGACATTCATACAAATTGTACCTACTCCCAAAACTGCCCACTGCCCACCCCAACGCCTCCATTCTTTGAATAGCTGATTCTTCTAAGTAATTATATCAAAATAGTTGCACTCTACAATACTACCAGAGAAGTCTTATTCTTTAAAGCACTTATAACATATTTACATTTCTTTTTTCTCAATTCTTTATTTTGAAAGTTGCCAAATATAGTCAAAACATAATAATCATCAGTATACTCTTCACCTAGATTCACCAATTAATATTTCACATTTCTCTCCCTCTCTCCAACACACACACACACACACACACTTTTTTGCTGATCCATTTGAAAGCTGCAGACACCATGACACTTCACCAGCAAATATCAGCATGTACCCCCTTAAAACAATGATCTTTCTCCTATGTAGCCACAAGACCATTATCATTCGCAGCAAATTTAACATTAATATCATCACCTAATGTACAGTCCAAATTCTCCCATTTGACATACAAAAAAAATGTTCTTCAAAGCTTTTTTCAAAACCTAGGATCTTAGTCAAGGTTCACACATTGCATTTGTCATGTCTCTTTTGCCTCCTTTCATCTCAACTTTATCCCTGTCCTTGTTTTGTTGTTTTGTATTTTTAACACTCAACATTTTTTCATTTCAGCTATCTTGGTAGCATGCTACACGTTCTGGATTTGCCTTATCCTTTCCTCATGATTAAAGTTAAACAGTTTTAGAAAAAATCACTACATAGGTGATACTATGTGTTTACTTGCTTCCTGTGTGTATGTGTCTGTGTGTGTCTCCCTCCCCACTCCCTCCTCCAAAATACTGCATACTCCACAAAAGCAGTGAAAATGTCTATGCTGTTCCACAATATATCTCTAGCATGTAAAACTATATCCCACATTATAAGGTCCTCAATAATATTTATTGAACAAATTAGAAAATAAATTCTCCATAGCATATAGCACTAAATTATAGTACTTTCTTTAAGATGAGCACCCAACAGATATCTGTTGATGTTAGTTCATGACTAAAAGGTAATGTAAAAGATACATGCACCCCCAATGTTCACAGCAGCACTATTTACAATAGACAAGACATGGAAGCAACCTAAATGTCCAATGACAGATGGATAAAGAAGATACGTGGGGGCTTCCCTGGTGGTGCAGTGGTTAAGAATCCACTGCCAATGCTGGGGACACGGGTTTGATCCCTGGCCCGGGAAGATCCCACATGCCACGGAGCAACTAAGCCCGTGTGCTACAACTACTGAGCCTGCACTCTAGAGCCCACGTGCCACAAGTACTGAAACCCGCACGCCTAGAGCCCGTGCTCCACAACAAGAGAAGCCACCACAATGAGAAGCCCGCTCACCACAACGAAGACACAACACAGCCAAAAATAAAACAAATAAATAAATTAATTTTTAAAAAAAGAAGATATGGGGTGTGTGTGTGTGTGTGTGTGTGTGTGTGTGTAATGGAATATTACTCAGCCATAAAAAA
Organism: Lipotes vexillifer; assembly: GCF_000442215.2. NCBI lineage: Eukaryota > Metazoa > Chordata > Mammalia > Artiodactyla > Lipotidae > Lipotes > Lipotes vexillifer. The sequence goes on from NW_006785037.1 coordinate 1,358,983, forward strand.
GAAATAATAACATTTGCAGCAACATGGATCGACCTAGAGATTATCATGCTAAGTGAAGTAAGCAAGACAGAGAAAAACAAATATTGTATGGTATCACTTGTATGTGGAATCTTTAAACAAAAAAATGATATAAATGAAGAAGAAAACAAACTTGTGGTTACCAAGGGGGAAAGGCAGGAGAGCTAAATTAGGAGTTTGGGATTAACATATACACACTGCTATGTGTATAGATAACTAGCAAGGACCTAAAATAGATAACTAGCAAGGACCTACTGTATAATACATGGAACTATACTCAATATTTTGTAATAACTATAAGGTAAAAGAATCTGAAAAAGAAAAAATATACATATAACAATCACTTTACTGTACACCTGAAACTAATACAACATTGTAAATCAACTATACTTCAATAAAAATAAAAATTAAATTAAAAAACTCACAAATCCCTGTTTAAAAAAAAAAAAGGTAATGTCATTAGGATCCAAAACTACATTATGAGGAGAATATTTTGAAATTCAGTATAAATTTATTTTTAGTACTAGGTAAGTGTTCTTAACCAGAGCTACATAAACTACTCTTCTGTCTAATAGAGAATTCATGAACTGCTATCAAAAAGTTCTCAATTGTCAATAGAGGGGTTCAAGTTTCCATAAAGAAACTTTAAACTGTGAGGAGGAAATGATCATCTCTCTTCTCATTGAAAACTGGTTTATTTTGTTTCTATATGTTTTAAAACATCTTAATATTATAAAACTATTTTTCTTAAAAAAAAAAATATCTAGGAATAGTAAAGCAGTATTTGTGCCAGACAGTCCTCAAAGAGCTGAGTTCTTTTTTTGGTGTGTATTAATAACTTAGCATATGTCTAGTTATAGCACCTAAGCTTTTTGAAAAATATGTGTTTACCATTTTTCTCCTATGTACACACTTTCAGAAAGAAGAACTTGGTGGAAGGTCTGCTGGGGTACTCAATTCCTTCACTCACAAGGTAGAGTCTAATCAGAGAAAACAAAAGCTACAAATATTAAATACCTCAACTTTCTCCCACCCCTTTCCCCCTAAACCTATCCACAAAAACAAGTACCTAATAAGCTTCTCTAAGAAAAACAAGCCTCTTCTCTCCAGTATGAGAGCGAGATCTCGCATTGAGAATCTCACTTTATCAATTATTGCCTTTCCTTCATTTTATTTTATTTTATTGCGGTACGCGGGCCTCACTTTTGTGGCCTCTCCCATCGCGGAGCACAAGCTCCGGACGCGCAGGCTCAGCGGCCATGGCTCACGGGCCCAGCCGCTCCGCAGCATGTGGATCTTCCCGGACCGGGGCACGAAGCTGTGTCCCCTGAATCGGCAGGCGGACTCCCAGCCACTGCGCCATCAGGGAAGCCCCACATTTTAACTTTTACTTTTGCATATGTTTAGAATGTGCTGTTTTGATATATATATTTTTTCGGAAATGTTATATTTTTCTTTTCCTTGGGTCTGTAGAATCTTCTTCAGCCTATTTTCTTACTGAAAATTACTTTCCTTTCTCTTATTAAAGCTTTATTGTTTCATTAGAAATTAGTTAAAGGGGTAACAGTAGAAATGCCTTGTCTTCTTGGCAGAATTATAGCCAAGCAAAAATTTTATGCTTTTCCCCCTGGGCTATTTTATAAGATTCCCTCGTAATTTAGATATATTTGTGGTATGATGTTTTTTGCCTTATAAAACGATGAAAACCCTGGGTTGCAGAGCAATTTCAGGTTGAATAATTGTTTATCCTGTACGTTTTTATTAAGGCAAATGTTTTAAAGCGGGAGTCATGAAACTATGGCCCATGGGCCTACTGCCTGTTTTTATAAGTAAGGGTATTTTGAAACACAGCTAAGTATTGTCTGTGGCTGTTTTATTTTATTTATTTTTTATCGAAATATAGTTGACATACAACAATGTTGACATACAACATTATGTTAGTTTTAGGTGTACTACACAGTGATTTGATAATTGTATACATTAGGAAATGATCATCAGTGTAAGTTTAGTGTTGATCTGTCCCCATACAAAATTATTACAGAACTACTGACCATATTCTTTATGATGCATATTACATCCCCATGGCTTATTTATTTTATAACTGAGGGTTTGTACCTCTTAATCCCCTTCACCTATTTTGCCCGACCCCTCACCTTCCTCCCCTTTGGCAACCACCCATTTGTTTTCAGTATCTATGAGTCTGTTTAGGTTTTGTTTTTTAGATTACACATATAAGTGAGATCATGTGGTATTTGTTTTCTTTGTCTGACTTATTTCACTTGTGTCATACACTCTAGATCCATCCATGTGATTGCAAGTGGCAAGATTTCATTTTTTATGGCTGAGTAATATTCCACTGTGTGTGTGTGTGCGCGTGCGCACACACACCCCCCCCCCAACATTTGCTTTATCCATTCATCTATCGATAGACATTTAGGTTGCTTCCATATCTTGGCTATTGTGAATAATGCTCCAGTTAATATTGGGGTGCATATATCTTTTCAAATTAGTGTTTTTGTTTCCTTCAGGCAAATACTCAGTATTGAAATTGCTAGATTATATGGTAGTTTTATTTTTGATTTTTTTTTTTGTGGTACGCAGCCCTCTCACTGTTGTGGCCTCTCCCGTTGCGGAGCACAGGCTCTGGACGCGCAGACTCAGCGGCCATGGCTCATGGGCCTAGCCGCTCGGCGGCATGTGGGATCTTCCCGGACCGGGGCACAAACCCGTGTCCCCTGCATTGGCAGGCGGACTCCCAACCACTGCGCCACCGGGGAAGCCCTGTTTTTGATGTTTTGAGGAACCTCCATACTGTTTTACATTGTGACTGCACCAATATACGATCCCATCAACAGTTCACAAGGACTCCCTTTTCTCCATATCCTCACCAACACTTGTTACTTGTTGTCTTTTTGATGGTAGTCATTTTGACAGGTATGAGGTGCTATCATTGTAGTTTTGATTTACATTTCCCTGATGATTACTGATGTTGATGAAGAGGCTGCTTTTCCTGATTTTATAGTCTTGCCTCCTGTGTCATAGATTAATTGACCAAATAAGTGTGGGTTTATTTTTGTGCTCTCTATTCCATTGACCTAAGTGTCTGTTTTCTGTGCCAGCACCATACTGTTTGGATTACTGAAGCTTTGCAGTATAGTTTGAAATGGGGGAGTATGATACCTCCAGCTTTGTTCTTCCGTCTCAAGACTGTTTTGGCTATTCGAGGTTTTTGTGTTTCCATACAAATTTTAGAATTATTTATTCTAGTTCTGTGAAAAATGCTATTGGTATTTTGATAGGGATTGCACCGAAAGACACACACAAAAAAACTTTTGTCCCAGTATCACTGATGAACGTGGATGCAAAATCCCCAACAAAATCCCCAACCAAATTCAACAATACATTAAAAGGATCACACAACATGATCAAGTTGGATTTATCTCAGGGATGCAAGGATGGTGTGATACCCACAAGTCCATCACCGTGACACATCACATTAACAAATTGAAGAATAAAGACCATATGATCATCTCAATAGATACAGAAAAAACTTTTTACAAAATTCAACATTCATTAATGATAAAAGCGCTCGACAAAATGGGTATAGAGGGAGTACCTCAACATAATAAAGGCCATATATGACATACCCACAGCCAACACCATACTCAGTGGTGGGAAGCTGAAGTCATTTCCTCTAAGATCAGGAACAAGACAAAGATGCCCACTCTCATCACTTTTATTCAACATAGTATTGGCAGTTCAAGCCATAGCAATCAGACAAGAAAAAGAAATAAAAGGAATCAAAATTGGAAAGGAAGAAATAAACCTGTCACTGCTTGCAGGTGACATGATATTATAGATAAAGAATTCTAAAGAGTCCACCCAACGGTTATTAGAACTAATAAATGAATTCAGTAAAGTTGCAGGTTACAAATTTAATATACAAAATCCTGTTTGTTTCTGTAGACTAATAGTGAACTATCATAGAAGTGAAAAAGAGAAACCCACTTATAATCGTGTCAAATGGAATAAAATACCTAGGAATAAATCTAACCAAGGAGGTAAAAGAGTTATACTCTGAAAGCTATATGGCATTGATGAAAGAAATTAAAGATGACACAAATGGCAAGATATACTGTCCTCATGGTTTGGAAGAATTAATATTGTTAAAATGACCATACTAACCAAGGCAATTTACAGATTCAGTGCAATCCCTGTCTATGGCTGTTTTCATGTTTCAGTGGGCAGTGACAGAATTGAGTAGCTGGGTCAGAGTCTATATGGCTTTGAAGCCTAAAATATATCTGGCTTTTTACAGAAAAAGGTTGCCTACTCTGTTTTAAAGTATATGATCATTTTAAAATTGACATTTAATTTCATTAAAATTAAAAGCAGAAAATTAAAAAAAATCACCTTTTCTAGATTGATTAATTGTATGTTGGTGGTTACTAAATTTAGAGAGCTCTCAGACATATATGTTAAGGAAGGAGCTGACATTTTCAATGTGGACAGTATAGTTATGGTGTATATTTATATTATCTTTATGTTGAAAAGTATGATTTAGAAAGGTTGATCTTTATTTAGTGTTAAATTATCAGATACTTTAAGTAATAACCAAATAATTTGAGCACTTAAATAAATGGAGTCTTCCTGAAAAAATAAAAGTAAATAATGAATGATTAGAAATTAAATTATTAGAATATGTGTGTGTGTGTGTATTTGTGTGTTTGTTTTCATGTGTAGTGTGAAGTGGGAATGTGGCTAACCAGTTCTCCCTGTACCATTTGAGTATTCTCTCTTTTCCACTGATTTATAATGCCACTTCTGTGGTATTTCAAGTATTCATATCTATCTGGATCTGTTTCTGGACTCTCTTCCTTCTTTTTTTTTTTTTGTTGTTGTTGATTAAAGTTTTATAATTCTATAATAAATCATACTGAAGGAGGGGCAGTCTCCCTACTGTCTTTTTTTTTTTTTTGTGATACACGGGCCTCTCACTGTTGTGGCCTCTCCTGTTGTGGAGCACAGGCTCTGGACGTGCAGGCTCAGTGGCCATGGCTCATGAGCCGGACTGCTCCATGACATGTGGGATCTTCCTGGACTGGGGCACAAACCCATGTCCCCTGCATCAACAGGTGGACTCTCAACCGCTGCGCCACCAGGGAAGCCCCCCACTGTCTTTATGTGTTGTGTGTGTGTGTGTGTGTGTGTGTGTGTGTGTGTGTGTGTGTGTGTGTATTTTGGTATTTATTCATTCATATCTCTTTGTGAGGATCTTAATACATTTATTTTAAAATCTTTTAAGCATGTTTCAGAAGATTAATTTGATTGTGACTGAATTTCATTGATTTCTTTAGCTATGTTGGCAAAGCATAGTGGTTTGTAAGATTATTTTGAATAGGAGATCACTGTGTCTTTATTTACCATCTTTTCTTTCTCAACCCTTCCTTTTTTTTGCTCATCCCTTCTAGTTTAGTAGACCAGTTACTTCCTCTGGTCTCTAGTCTAGAGCCAGTTCTCATCTTGGCAGTTCAGGGCTCATGCAGTGTTGATATGGGGTGATGTAGAGTTACTTGTCTCAATTCTCATTTGCAAGGTTTTATCCTTCTGACTCCCTTGCAGTGCAGCTTGATATGTGGTGATGTAGAATTACTTGTCTCAATTCTCATTTGCAAGGTTTTATCCTTCTGACTCCCTTGCAGTGCAGCTTGATATGAAGTTCTGGGCAGTAGTTGGCAGTAGCTGTTTTCAGCCTCCTTGAAGAGTTGGGAGTTTCACTACATTACTGATTTCAGGTGTTGAGCCTGGTAATGGTCTCCTGCTTTACATAGACCAGTTTCAGTCCTCTTTATTGCCCACCTGGCTTTGCCAGTTTTTGCACCTTGAGCCAAGCTAAAATTTTCTTTTTTTACTTTATTGTTAACATTACCCCGCATCCACTGTTTTCTGTTATCTAGTCTTCCATATTTTCAGAAGCATAAATAAAGCCTTACCTTTATTTTTTATTGGAAACATGGTAACTTCAAATATCACTTGTATTTGAATGAGTCCCAAATCTTTGTCTGATTACTGTTTTTTTTTTTTTTTCTGATTACTGTTTTGATCTTTACTAGTAGATGTTTGGTTCCCTTTTGGACATATATATTGGTGTGAAGTGCCTTCACTGGAGATGCCACATATCTAAAATTGAATCTGCTATTTTACTTTAAAAATTAGATTAAAAAAGTCAATTGGTTACTTTTGGGTAGTCTGGAGCTTAGAGTCTGTCCAGTACAATTCAAGGTCAAGCATCTCTCTTTCTACCCTGAAGTTTTAAAAGCTTATTATAGCATCATTTTGCAAAATTAGAGCAGATATAAAGAGTCTTAGGAGACTGAGAAAACGGTGGCTACGTTGACTGAATTAGGATGTAAAGGACAGGGTTTTTTTGTTTTTTCAGGAATGGGGCTTAGGGGAAAGGAACAGAGTCTGTTGTGGAGTTTATGAGTTTTGTTTTAACACTGAGTTTGAGGTGCTAGTATTTAAAAAAATTCTCATTTCTACATCTTGTATCATTTAATTTCTAAAATTTTATAATAACCTATTAATAGTATCTCTTCTTTTGCTTTTCATCACATTACCAGAAGGTTCTTCTTCCTGAAGTACTTTATCTTGTTAATCTCCTACTCATAAGTTTCATTGGCTTGTCAGTATGTAGAATAAAGCTTGAATTTTTTGGACTGATACTCATGTTAGAGATCATTTGCTCTAGCTTCTTTTTGCAGCCTAACATTTCATTTCTCTCTATTTTACCTAAATTGGACTACTTATTCTCTTTTCAGTGACACGTGTGCTTTCTTCTTTCCTCCTTTTTTTTTTTTTTTTTTTTTTTCATCCTCCCCCTTTTTTTTTTTTTTTTTGCAGTACGTGGGCCTCTCACTGTTGTGTCCTCTCCCATTGCGGAGCACAGGCTCCAGATGTGCAGGCTCAGCGGCCATGGCTCATGGGCCCAGCCGCCCCGCGGCATGTGGGATCCTCCCAGACCGGGGCACGAACCCGTGTCCCCTGCATCGGCAGGCAGACTCTCAACCACTGCGCCACCAGGGAAGCCCCAACCTCCCTCTTTTTTTGTTTTCAGGGCCTGGTCTTTTCAAACCATGTCCTTTGTGATGTTTTCCTGATTACTGTAGCTCACTGTGATCTCTCCCATCTCAGAATATATGGTGCTTAGTACTCTATGTTTAGTTGGCCTTCTCTTGCCTAGAGGCAGTAGAGCAATGTAGGTAAGATTGTGCCATTTAGTAGCAGTGTGATTTTGACCCATTTAATCTCTATGCCTCGTGTCCTCAACTTTAAATGGGGATCTTCTTTTATGGGGAATAGTGTCTACTTCATAGAGTTGTTTAGAGAAGTAAGAGATGTGAATGTAATGTCAGTAGTACATGACTCATTGGAAGTGCCATAAAAATTTGTTTTTTTCTGTGTGTCTCTATTCCTCTCTGCCTGCCATTCTTCTTTCTTCCCTTTCTCTCTGCTTTCCTGTCTTTCATCAGTAATAATGCTAGGGGCTTTTCTATCAGATGTATCTGGGCATTCATCCCAGCTCTTTTACTTCGTATCTTTTTGACCTTAGAACCTCTTAAGCCCTAATTTCCTCCTCCTCCTTAAAGTTCTGGCACATATAAATGCTCATTAAATTTCACTGTTTTTTTTTTGTGTGTGTGACATATGTAATAGCTGACTAACTTGAATTGCTCTTAACCTTTTTTATGCATATAAGTATTGTTCCTCAAGTAGGTAAAGTAAAGCTACCAGAATATGGGTACCATCTATTTGTATAACCTATTTTCTCTCAAAATGCCTGACACATACTTTTTTTTTTTTTAAATCAGGTGTTCCTTGAGGGAAGTTATACATATAAGAAAACAAAGTGCAGTTTTATTAGTCGGTTCACACACCCAGTCCCCCCCAGTGAATTTTGGTAAATATTAGATGGTAGAATGTGGCTTAGGCCAGAATGCCTCTGTATATACTTTTGTTCTCTCCTTCCTTAATTTCTGCCCATTTCACCTTCCAAATCTAAGGGTGGGTCTAACCACTTCAATCCAGTGGTTTAAAAACAGGGAAAG
>NW_006785037.1:1367164-1411426 GCF_000442215.2 Lipotes vexillifer
ATATGATATACCTACTGATACGAAGGAAAGGGATGTCATAGGCAATAATGAAGAACAAATTTTTTCTAACATATGATGCTATTATAACCAGCATAGTTTGATTGTTCTCTGGCTGGGCAGTATCCTGGGTTAGGTGGCTAGCTGTGGGTGTGAAAAGAAGGCAGAGGAGAGATGGCTAGTGATTGCATCATCTGGGGAACATGGCTCTGGTCCTGTTACTGAGTAACATGGATCTCAGGGATAGAAGGGTGGCTCCATCACACAGGTGTTTACAGTTAGTACAGTGATCTCTTTCATTATTAAAATGTAGCCTAATACATCTTAGTGTATGTTAAGCTTTGGCCTGTCAGGTTAACTATTCCTGCATTTGGGAGGTTCAAGTAAAAGAATGCAAGGGAGCATAAACTGTCTTTTCTTCTTCCCCAGCCTATCGCAGTCCCTTATCCTCACTCTTATGGGAGAGAAGATGGAAGCAGCCTCCTCTGTGGGCTTAAGCTGATGTGTGAAGAGGTTGGGGGCGTACACTCCTTTACTGGAGTTGCTTGGCATTTTTTTTTTATGGCTAAAATTAAGTTTATTAATATTGCTGTCAGGGTAGAGGGGTTCCAGAGATTCCCATTTTTACCACAAAAGGTAGTGTTTTGTTTTTTCTGGCTCGCTCTCCAATTGTACCTCTGCGTTGCGGACTTGACTTGGCTCTCCGACTCTCCGAAGTAGAGTTACCTTTAGAGATTCTTTATTGCATCTATTGCCGTTATACCTGCTTCTGGAGGGGATAGAGGTGAATGTCTCTAAGGGCTTTGTAGCGGTTCATTTCCAAGGCCCTCACACTGTTCAGGAGCTTTTGGTGACCAGAACTTCCAGGTGAGCCTTAGTCCTTCTCTGTTTGCCAAGTTTGGTGCCACAAGACTGAAGAGCATAAGGCACATTGCTTGTCTTTCGTTTTCTCCTTCTTCAACTCTTTCTTACTTTTAACCTTTGCTTTTAAACAAGGACTTTGAATGATTCAGTCACCTGTTTTAAGTTTTGTCCTCAACCTTATTCATACTATTGTGAATCTGGGAGTTGATGGTTTTCCAGTTTTAATTGACTAGCCCTGTGAGGGCTCAGGTGAAAAGTATGTAACATGATCCCATGATTAGTCATTATGAAAGTAATGGGTCTGTTTACTTACAGTGTTTGCCACGTTTTCACTCTGTTAGGAACTTTTGTAAGGAAATGACATTCTTGCTTGTTTCGTGAGGAGCAAAGGGCAGTATTTTCAGAAATAGCTATGTGGTCCCCAAGAGACAACATTCTTTTGCCATGAAATCTACTTACCAGACATTTTGGAAAAATAGCATCCTAAATCAGAAAGATATAACTGTAATGTGTTTGGGGTTAAAAATTATCTCAAAACATTTTAGCTGGTATTTTTGAGAACAGAGTTTCTTTTATTAGAAATTAGAGGCTTTCAGTGAATTAAAATGTGTAATAGTCCAAAGTGATGCATACTGGTTAAAAGCAGATGATGAACTCAAACTAATGGTGGAAGTAATTCCAGTTTTTAATAGTAAATATTATAATTGTTTTGCTTTATTTTTTAAAATTTAATTTAGTTGGGGCAGGATTTGAATGGAAGCTCACTTAATTGTTGCAATTAAAATGTAATTGAAATGAAAACAAGTCAAAATTATCAAAAGGATTATTTTCTAATTATAATACATATGCAACCATAATTTCCTAACCAGAATTAAGAAAGAAATGTTTGCGCGTTTGGTAATGTTTGTTTCATAGTACATATTCCTATGGGTACCATGATTAATGCCCATTTTTAAGGCACACTGAAATTTCAAGTTTATTAAAATTTTTGTTTAAGCAAATAAAGTTATTTAGTTTATTTTTTCTTTTAAGTGAAAAAAATGTGTAGTTTGTAGGGAACTTTATTCAGTTCTTTTTTTTAAACTATTTGAAAACTCATATTTAGTCTATGCACTTTACCCTTTTTTGCTGCTAATAACTTTTTAAAAATAAAATAACTTGTTCTTTCTTTTGCTTTAAATTGTCATCTCGTGTATGCCAGATTTATTGGACTGCAGTAGTTTTAGTGCATTTTGGCTGGAATGTTTATTATGACATCACTATAATCTATATACAGTATGTGATTTCAGATGGTTTCAGTGTTAAATATTTTCATAATTATGCTAGTTTTGGCAGTTCACTTGGAACTTTTTCACATCTCTTTAATGAATATGTTTTACTTCTGGGCTTTTGAGACAACCATATGTTTCAAAAATTAATCGTGTGCTTTTAATGTTAACATTGTGCAGAAGTGTATGACTACAGACATTTTTAAGGATCTAAGCTGAACTAAAAGTAATTACAGTAAGGTCTTATTCACAGTAGTAGTCTTTTAGTATTTGGAGACTATAACATCTCCCAAAATAACAGAAGATGTCAATATAAAGATTGAATAGTGAAGCTGTTTTGTGGAATGAAATGCTGTGAAGTTTTTTATTAACTTAAACATAAGTTCGTGCAAAAATTTCCTTTATTGTTTGTTACAGTAAAATTTTAACTTTTTATTGTAATGAAGTTTCAAACAGAAATTTTTTCTTTTGCTAATATATCACACTAGCATCTGAAGCCATGCTATATTGTAAAAGATTCATCTTTTATTATTGTATAATCCTCTTAGTGTGGTAGTGAATAAGAATTTTTGTGTCTTAAAGGAGGTCCTATCATTGTTCTTATTTGCCTCTAGTACCCTATTAGAATGGTAAATTTAGTGGGTATCCTTCTTTTTGTTCTTGAAATTTTCTCTTCAAGTATATAAAAGAGAAAAACTAAATTTATCATGATTCTTTTAAGCATTATGAAATAGTTTTATTATTGATTAATGAATTGATGGTGCACAGTATACCATCTGTTTCCCTTTGTGTTGGAGAGATGTTTGATCTCTGCCTCCTCATATGCATCTCTCATTCAAGCAGAATGTGCTCTTTCATCCCCCCAAAAGGAGTAAGATGATGTCAGATGCTTTTACCTTGTTTTACTACCTCATCTATTTCCTCCTTGTAATATCCGTCTTATTGAAAGAGCAATCTATGTTTATTTTTTCCATCTTAACTTGTTATTCACCCTTTGAACTACTCTTTTACTTCTTCCACTCCTGTCCCTCTACTGCAATTACTAAATGTCCTTTTTTTATTTTTCCTTTGGTTATTGGCACCCTCCTCCTAATTACCAAATCTTAAGTGTTAATGTCTCTGTGGTTCTTAATGTGACCTCATTTTTATTGAACTAGTCCATGCCTTTAGCTTCTGGTATTGTTCTCCCATCTTAAACATTGTATACTGTGGCTTTTTTTGACTAATCATTATCCTTGCATGTGCTGTTTATAGTTTTCCCCCTATTTAGCCTCCAATCTTAACCTAAAACATTTCTACACTCAGTTGTAACAGCCACATCTCTCGAGTTCTTCCAAATACAGTGGCTCTTTGTGTTCCTATTACTTGAAAACAAACAAAAAAGTACTCTTGTAGACTGGTTATATATGTTTTAAATAGATTCTGAAATCTTTGGGAACAGATATTATATCTAATTTGCCTTTGTAAATCCAGCAATTGACACATAAAAGCATTATATAAATGTTTGTTGAATCAGGTCAGGAAAAGAGTACTCATTTGCATTGTATAGATTTCAAAAATATGTATGATTTTTTTGAAATTTTTATGTTATCCATATCATAACCCAGTTAAACCTTATATCTAATCTGAACAATATTCAATTCAGTGAACAGTGTTAAATAGGATGCCAAGATTTCTGAGGATGATTAAGATTAATCATTAAAGGTGATTAAAAAGACAGCTTGGATTCTTAATTTAACTCACAAAATAGTAAGGGTCTTAACATATAAACAAATAGGGGAATATTAAGACCCTTTCCATTTATTTTGCATTTTCAAATGGAAAATGTTTAAAAGCTTCCTTTGAATTGTCTTCTTTTGCTAAAACCATATATAAGAATTTTTTTTGACATTATCAAGTGGTTTCTTTTGATACCAACTAAAGAAATAGACAATTTATGATTTTAAACTACTACTTACTTTTAAAATGGTGTTTAAGAATGCAAATTATGGAAAATTCTGGTTCCATAGATTTTTACAGCTAAAAAAACCCCTGAATAGTCTATCTTATCACATTTTAGTAACCTGCATACATTCAACAAAACTTTTTAAAATTCTTGAATGGTGACTGATACTTTTCTTTCTTCAAAATAAAAATAGGATGACCATGAAAGCTGTGGTTCTAATTCTACCAACCGTAGTACTACTGAGAACACAAAGTCATCAGTAAAACCCCGAAGAATTCAGCAGGCTGCTCCCACAGATCCTGATTTGCCACCAGGTAACTTCTTTTTTATTTTTAATTTTGGTTTATTTTTGGCTGCGTTGGGTCTTCGTTGCTGTGCGTGTGCTTCTCACTGCTGTGGCTTCTCTTGTTGTGGAGCAGGCTCTAGGTGCATGGGTTTCAGTAGTTGCAGCACGTGGGCTCAGTAGTTGTGTCACGCAGGCTTCAGTAGTCATGGTGCACAGGCTTAGTTGCTCCATGGCATGTGGGATCTTCCTGGACCAGGGCTCGAACCCCTGTCCCCTACATTGGCAGGCGGATTCTTAACCACTGCACCACAAGGGAAGTCCCACCACCAGGTAACTTCTAAGGGCATTGATAAAACCAAAATTTTGATTGTTATTAATCATTGTTGTAGCCCTTTGTAGAATATATATTTTCCATAATTTTTAGTGTCATAAAATATTTAAAATATATGTAAATTTGCTGCATGACATCAGAACAGATTGAAAGATGTTTGTGAGGGCTCTGGACTCATTCAGATTTTGATGCTCTTTTGCCCTAGGTTTATTCCTTAAGTTTCTTTCTTTCTTTTTTTTTTTTTTTTTCTATTTACTCCTTTAAGATTAAAAGGTGGATGACCGAATGACAGTTACTTGAATATATTTTTGTCTTAAAATTTACTCATCTGTAAGTATAGGGATCACTGGTCTGAACAACAAAATAACACAGATCATTTCAGACAAACAACTATTCGCAACCCCAAAACTTTTCTCAAAAAGCATCTCTGAATCTATGTAAATGTTTGAACTCCAAAATTATAACCACAGATGCTGGAAGAAATAACTTTGCCCTAGAAAATTTTGAGAACAGGAATTCATCTCTACCATGAAAGAACCTTAATATAGGTTCTTTCCAGGTAAGATAACATTGTCAGAAATGAGTACTCAAATAACCGTATGAGTTAATCTTGAAATAAAAGGATTTACCATTATCCAACTGGACTGTCAAATTATCCTTTCTTTTTCCTTCGGCAACATTAAGTTTAGCTGCTCTGCCTTCCAGTAATTGTCCAACAAGTTCAGTTACTTCCTAAAGCAACTCCTTTAACTGTGATTTTTGTCACAGCATAAAAGAGGATATGAGTCCTGTTAGGTAAGGCAGAAAAGCACCTGTTAATCCAAAAGCTACCTCAAGAAGGTTTTTTTCATGCTCTCACTCCCTCTTGTGAGAACACCAGAATCTCAACTAGCGGCCGGACAATCATCGATAGGAGGACACTGGAACTCACCAAAAAAGATACCCCACATCCAAGGACAAAGGAGAAGCCACAGTGAGATGGTAGGAGGGGTGCAATCACAGTAAAATCAAAGCCCATAACTGCTGGGTGGGTGACTCACAGACTGGAGAACAGTTATACCACAGAAGTCCACCCACTGGAATGAAGGTTCTGAGCCCACGTCAGGATTCCCAACCTGGGGGTCTGGCAACGGGAGGAGGAATTCCTAGAGAATCAGACTTTGAAGTCTAGTGGGATTTGATTGCAGGACTTTGACAGGACTGGGGGAAACATAGACTCCACTCTTGGAGGGCACACACAGAGTAGTGTGTGCATCGGGACCCAGGGGAAGGAGCAGTGACCCCAAGGGAGACTGAACCAGACCTACCTGCTAATGTTGGATGGTCTCCTGCGGAGGCAGGGTGTGGCTGTGTCTCACTGTGAGGACAAGGACACCGGCAGCATAAGTTCTGGGAAGTACTCCTTGGTGTGAGCCCTCCCAGAGTCTGCCATTAGCCCTACGAAAGAGCCCCGATAGGCTCCAGTGTTGGGTCACCTCAGGCCAAACAACAACAGTGAGGGAACCCAGCCCCACCCATCAGCAGACAAGCAGGTTAAAGTTTTACTGAGCTCTGCCCACCAGAGCAACAGCCAGCTCTACCCACCACCAGTCTCTCCCATCAGGAAGCTTGCACAAGCCTTTTAGAGAGCCTCATCCACCAGAGGGCAGAGAGCAGAAGCAAGAAGAACTACAATCCTGCAGCCTGTGGAACAAAAAACCACATTCACAGAAAGATAGATGAGGTGAAAAGGCAGAGGGCTATGTACCAGATGAAGGAACAAGATACAACCCCAGAAAAACAACTACATGAAGTGGAGAATGGCAACCTTCCAGAAAAAGAATTCAGAATAACGACAATGAAGATGATCCAGGACCTTGGAAAAAGGATGGAGGCAAAGATGGAGAAGATGTACAAAGGATGGAGGCAAAGATGGAGAAGATTGTATTTCAGATACAATAACTGAAATGAAAAATACACTAGAAGGAACCAATAGCAGAATAACTGAAGCAGAAGAACGGATAAGTGACCTGGAAGACAGAATGGTGGAGTTCACTGCCACAGAACAGAAGAAAAAAGAATGAAAAGAAATGAAGACAGCCTAAGAGACCTCTGGAACAACGTTAAACACAACAACATTTGCATTATAGGGGTGCCAGAAGGAGAAGAGAGAGAGAAAGGAACAGAGAGAATATTTGAAGAGAATATAGTTGAAAAATTACCTAACGTGGGAAAGGAAATAGCCGTCCAAGTCCAGGAAGCGCACAGAGAGTCCCATACAGGATAAACCCAAGGAGAAACATGCTGAGACACATAGTAATCAAATTGGCAAAAATTAAAGACACAGAAAAATTACTGAAAGCAGCAAGGGAAAATCGACAAATAACATACAAGGGAACTCCCATAAGGTTAACAGCTGATTTCTCAGCAGAAACTCTACAAGCCAGAAGGGAGTAGCGTGATATAGTTAAAGTGATGAAAGGGAAGAACCTACAACCAAGATTACTCTACCCGGCAAGGATCTCATTCAGATTCAGTGGAGAAATCAAAAGCTTCACAGACAAGCAAAAGCTAAGAGAATTCAGCACCACAAAACCAGCTCTACAACAAATGCTAAAGGAACTTCTCTAAGTGGGAAACACAAGAAAAGTAAAGGACGTACCAAAACAAACCCTCCAACATTAAGAAAGTGGTAATAGGAACATACATATTCATAATTACCTTAAACATGAATAGATTAAATGCTCCAACCAAAAGACACAGGCTTACTGAATGGATACAAAAATGAGACACATATATAGGCTGTCTACAAGAGACCCAGTTCAGACCTAGGGACACATACAGGCTGAAAGTGCGGGGATGGAAAATGATATTCCATGCAAATGGAAGTCAAAAGAAAGCTGGAGTAGCAATACTCATCAGATAAAATAGACTTTAAAATAAAGAATGTTACAAGAGACAAGGAAGGACAATACATAATGATCAAGGGACGAATCCAAGAAGAAGATATAACAATTAAAAATATATATGCACCCAACATAGGGGCACCTTATTACATAAGGCCAGTGCTAACAGCTATAAAACAGGAAATCGACAGTAACACAGTAATAGTGGGGGACTTCAACACCTCACTTACACCAATGGACAGATCATCCAAAATGAAAATAAATAAGGAAACAGAAGCTTTAAATGACACAGTAGACCAGATAGATTTAATTGATATTTATAGGACATGCCATCCAAAAACAGCAGATTACACTTTCTTCTCTAGTGCGCATTGAACATTCTCCAGGATAGATCATGGCTTGGGTCACAAATCAAGCCTCAGTAAATTTAAGAAAATTGAAATAATATCAAGCATCTTTTCTGACCACAATGCTATGAGACTAGAAATGAATTACAGGGAAATAAACATAAAAAACACAAACACATGGAGGCTAAACAGTACGTTACTAAATAACCAAGAGTTCACTGAGGAAATCAAAGAGGAAATCAAAAAATACCTAGAGACAAATGACAGTGAAAACATGACGATCCAAACCTATGTGATGCAAAAAGAGCAGTTCTAAGAGGGACGTTTATAGCTATACAAGCCTACCTCAAGAAACAAGAAAAATCTCAAATAAACAATCTAACCGGTGCTTTCCTGGTGGCACAGTGGTTGAGAGTCTGCCTGCCGTTGCAGGGGACATGGGTTCGTGCCCCGGTCTGGGAGGATCCCACATGCCGCGGAGCGGCTGGGACCGTGAGCCATGGTGGCTGAGCCTGCGAGTCCGGAGCCTGTGCTCCGCAACAGGAGAGGCCACAATGGTGAGAGGCCTGCGTATCGCAAAAAACAAACAAACAAAAAACAAAAAACAAAATAACAGTCTAACCTTACACCTAAAGGAACTTGAGAAAGAAGAATAAACAAAACCCAGAGTTAGCAGAAGGAAAGAAATCATAAAGATCGGAGCAGAAATAAATGAAATAGAAACAAAGAAAACAATAGCAAAGATGAATAAAACTAAAAGCTGGTTCTTTGAGAAGATAAAGAAAACTGATAAATCATTAGCCATGGTATAGGGAGGGTGGGAGGGAGGGAGACACAAGAGGGAAGAGATATGGGAACATATGTGTATGTATAACTGATTCACTTTGTTATAAAGCAGAAACTAACACACCATTGTAAAGCAATTATACTCCAATAAAGATGTTAAAAAAACCTAAACAAGCCATTAAGCAGACTCATCAAGAAAAAGAGGGAGAGGACTCAAATCAGTAGAATGAGAAATGAAAAAGAAGTTACAACAGACACCACAGAAATACAAAGCATCCTGAGACTACTACAGGGAACTCTGTACCAATAAAATGGACAACCTGGAAGAAATGGACAAATTCTTAGAAAGGTATAACCTTCCAAGACTGAACCAGGAAGAAATAGAAAATATGAACAGACCAATCTCAAGTAATGAAATTGAAACTGTGATTAAAAGTCTTCCGACAAACAAAAGTCCAGGACCAGATGGCTTCACAGGTGAATTCTATCAAGCATTTAGAGAAGAGCTAACACCCATCCTTCTGAAACTCTTCCAAAAAATTGCAGAGGAAAGAACACTCCCAAACTCATTTTATGAGGCCAGCATCACCCTGATATCAAAACCAGACAAAGATACTAGAAGAAAATAAAATTACAGACCAATATCACTGATGAATATAGATGCAAAAATCCTCAACAAAATACTAGCAAACAGAATCCAACACCATGTTAAAAATATCAGAAACCATGATCAAGTGGGATTTATCCAAGGGGTGCAAGGATTCTTCAATATACATAAATCAATCAATGTGATACACCATATTAACAAATTGAAGAATAAAAACCGTATGATCATCTCAGTAGATGCAGAAAAAGCTTTTGACAAAATTCAACACCCATCTATGATAAAAACTCTCCAGCAAGTGGGCATAGAGGGAACTTGCCTCCATCTAATAAAGGCAATATACGATAAACCCATAACAAACATCATTCTCAAAGGTGAAAAACTGAAAGCATTTCCTCTAAGATCAGGAACGAGACAAGGATGTCCACTCCCACCACTATTATTCAACATACTTTTGGAAGTCCTAGCCACGGCAATCAGAGAAGAAAAAGAAATAAAAGGAATACAAATTGGAGAAGGAGCAGTAAAACTGTCACTGTTTGCAGATGACATGATACTATACATAGAGAATCCTAAAGATGCCAGCAGAAGACTCCTAGAGCTAATCAGTGAATTTGGTAAAGTAGCAGGATACAAAATTAATGCACAGAAATCATTTGCATTCCTATACACTAATGATGAAAAATCTGAAAGAGAAATTAAGGAAACACTGCCGTTTACCATGGCAACAAAAAGAATAAAATACCTAGGAGTACACCTACCTAGGGAGACAAAAGACCTGTATGCAGAAAACTATAAGACACTGATGAAAGAAATTAAAGATGATACCAACAGATAGATATACCATGTTCTTGGATTGGAAGAATCAATATTATGAAAATGACTATACTGTCCAAATCAATCTGCAGATTCAGTGTAATCCGTATCAAATTGCCAATGGCATTTTTTACGGAACTAGAAGTAAAAATGTTAAAATTTGTGTGGAGACACAAAAGACCCTGAATATCCAAAGCAGTCTTGAGGGTAAAAAACAGAGCTGGAAGAATCAGACTCCCTGACTTCAGACTATACTACAAAGCTACAGTAATCAAGGCAATATGGTACTGGCACAAAAACAGAAACATAGATCAATGGAACAAGATAGAAAGCCCAGAGATAAACCCACGCACCTATGGTCAACTAATCTATGACAAAGGAGGCAAGGATATACAATGAAGAAAAGACAGTCTCTTCAATAAGTGGTGCTGGGAAAACTGGACAGCTACATGTAAAAGAATGAAATTAGAACACTCCCTGACACCATACACAAAAATAAACTCAAAATTAATTAGAGACCTAAATGTAAGACCGGACACTATAAAACTCTTAGAATAAACATAGGAAGAACAGTCTTTGATGTAAATCACAGGAAGATGTTTTTTGATCCATCTCCTGGGGTAATGAAAATGAAAACAAAAACAGTGGGACCTAATGAACCTTCAAAGCTTTTGCACAGCAAAGGAAACCATAAAGAAGACAAAAAGACAACCCTCAGAATGGGAGAAAATATTTGCAAACGAATCAACAGACAAAGGATTAATCTCCAAAATCTATAAACAGCTCATGCAGCTCAGTACTGAAAAAACAAACAACCAAATCCAAAAATGGGCAGAAGACCTTAGTAGACATTTCTCCAAAGAAGACATACAGATGTCCAAGAAGCACATGAAAAGCTGCTCAACATCACTAATTATTAGAGAAATGCAAATCAAAACTACGAGGTGTCACCTCACACCATTTAGAATGGGCATCATCAGAAAATCTACAAACAGCAAGTGTTGGAGAGGGTGTGGAGAAAAGGGAACCCTCTTTACACTGTTAGTGGGAATGTAAATTGATACAGCCACTATGGAGAACAGTATGGAGATTCCTTAAAAAACTAAAAGTAGAATTACCATATGATCCAGCAATCCCACTACTGGGCATATACCTAGAGAAAACTGTAATTCAAAAAGACATGCACCCCAGTGTTCATTGCAGCACTATTTACAATAGCCAAGTCATGGAAAGAACCTAAATGCCTGTCGACAGATAAATGGAGAAAGAAGATGTGGTATATATCTACAGTGGCATATTACTCATCCATAAAAAGGAACGAAATTGGGTCATTTGTTGAGACGTGGATGGATCTAGAGACTCTCATACAGAGTAAAGTAAGTCAGAAAGAGAAAAAAAAATATCGTGTATCAACGCATATATGTGGAACCTAGAAAAATGGTACATGTGAACCGGTTTGCAGGGCAGAAGTTGAGACACAGATGTAGAGAACACATGTATGGACACCAAGGGGGGAAAGCTGTGGGGGTGTGGGGGTGGTGGTGTGATGAATTGGGCAATTGGGATTGACATGTATACAGTGATGTGTATACTAATAAGAACCTGCTGTATAAAAAAAAATAAAGTTCTAAAATTTAAAAAAAAAAAAAAAGGTTTTTTTTTGGTTAACTTACGTGGAACCCAAATATCAGAGCAGTTTACATAACCAAGCTGGTGCAAATGATTTTACGTGGTTGATTTGGGTATTGTGAGTATGTTGGCTATCTCCCACGTGGTACAACATTGATTGTTCTCAATTAATGTCTCGATTTGATCGTTATCAACTTCAACTGGTCTGTCCGACCGTGGAGCATGGTCCAGCGAGAAATCTCCAGCACAGAACTTCACAAACCACTTTTGACACGTGCTATCAGTCAGAGCACCTTCTCCATACACTGCACAAATCTTTTTTTGCGTTTCAGTTGCGTTTTTACCTTTCTTGAAATAATAGAGCATAAGATGCCGAAAATGTTGCTCTTTTCCTTCTGTCTTCAGTATTAAGATGGCTACACAAAAATTCACCAATTTCGATTTTTTTTTTTAAATGCACGCTGATATGACAGCTATCACAATACAGTCTTAACAAAATTGTTTCAAATGAAGTTAAAGGCAACTAAGCACTAGTAGAGTCATCTTATGGAAAAAACCAGTCAAAGATTTTGGCCAACCCAGTATATGTATGTACACGCACATAGGGTGCAATGGAAATATTTAGGGTATAGATAAATTAAAAATTATGTTGTCCACTGGGTCTGAAGTTGTGACCTAGGCATCTTTGATCTTCATCATCTAGCATGGAGGTTAGGAAATATTTTCTGTAAAGGGCCAGTTATTAAATATTTCAGGCTTTGCAAGCCATATATTTTATCTTACAGCTCTTCCACTTTTTTGATGTACTGTGAAATCAGCCATAAACAGTAAATAAACTAATGTTTGTGACTATGTTCCAATAAAACTTTATTTATAACAACAGATGGCACAGCCTCATTTGGCCAGCTCCGATCTGATACAGTGTCTGGTTCATAATAGCCATTTATGTATTTACTGCACTGCATAAAAACTGAACTGCATAAAATCACACAGGGTTTTCAGAGATCAATAATCAGAATCATAGAGTCATTGAAATGTAGAATAAGAAGCTACTTCTGATTTTTCAGGTCTAGCAGTCTATCTTTTTTGGGACATGGACGCTTGAAAATCTGTTGAAAAAGTTATAGACCCACATAGGCACATTTAAAATTTGCATGTGACTTTGGGGTATTCACATACTCACTGAAGTCTATCTATAGGCCCCAGCTAAGCCTCTGATCTAGCTTACGTTTTGTGGATGAGAAATTGGAAACTTAAATATTTTGGTGTAGATGAGGAATACCTTATTATACTTTATAATACCTGTGGTATACATGAGGTGTATATTATTAAATTAGTAGTCATTTACTCAAGATTTTGTTTTCTGCAGAAAATATTGAATATGAAATGGAAGGTGTGTGTGTGTGTGTGTTTGCTTAATGCTTGCCACCTTAGGCTGTTAGGGCTTGGTTTTCTGAAAAAAGTCTCTTGAAGGGAGTTTAATAATAGTTGGAGAGGGTATCAGATAATTTAAGAATATTTGTAATGTATCAGCTGTTCGAGAGCCTGAGCCAAAAATGGCAATGTATTTTTATAGAAGATAGCACCATCATTTCTTGTCTACTTGCCTGTGGGGAAGCTCAGCAATTTCAGCTATCTAATCACTGTTCCTTTCTGGAACATCTAAGAATAGAGAGAACCTTGTTGTAAATGAAAAAGAAATTCAGAGCTTATTTTACCTCTTCTATTTTTATGCTTTTACTGTTTTTTAACATTTTCCATGAACATTTTCAGGAAAAACTTAAAAAAAAAAACAAAAAACAATGACCAGATGTGTAAGTTAAGTTAATATTAAGTGGTGGACACCTTAACTTCTAAATTTAAGGGGATTAGCACGACAAAAGTGTTTGTTTTTTTTATGTGCCAATCAAGGCAGTGTTCTGTCAGAAGCCCAGGTTCCTTTTATCTTGAGGCTCTGCTCTGCCCTACCCAGGCTTTGAATTATACTGCTTTCAGCCTTTTTTTAAAAAACATCTTTATTAGAGTATAATTGCTTTACAGTGGTGTGTCAGTTTCTGCTTTATAACAAAGTGAGTCAGTTATACATATACATATGTCCCCATATCTCATCCCTCTTGCATATCCCTCCCTCCCACCCTCCCTATCCCACCCCTCTAGGTGGTCACAAAGCACTGAGCTGATCTCTCTGTGCTATGCGGCTGCTTCCCACTAAGCTAGCTATTTTACGTTTGGTAGTGTATATATGTCCATGCCACTCTCTCACTTTGTCCCAGCTTACCCTTCCCTCTCCCCGTATCCTCAAGTCCATTCTCTAGTAGGTCTGCAGACCTGCTTTCAGCCTTTTTAAGAGGAGAATCTGGAGAAGACCTGTCGACTTCTTACTACCCTCAGGTTGGAAGTGGTATATATCCTTCTCAAATTTCATTGAGGAAAACTATCTTCATGGACGTTATGTATATCTTAGAAGTCGTATCTCAGAAACAATTCTACATTCTGGAAGGGGAAGCACAAAATATTGATGGATAGCTAGCCATTTCTGCCATACAGGTGTTCTTTCTCATTAATATATTGATCATTTTAAAAGTATGTTATGCTTTTGTCAGTAACCTTCAGTATATCTAACGTGTATATTTTGTTTATAACAAAAAAAGTGATAACTGGAGAGCTTTTATTTCATTCTAATTAGATTGAGTGTCAAAACATTGCTTAGTGGAGGCAGGCTGTTCAGTTCCCCAAATCTTTATTGCTTTATGCTGGAGCAGCTAGTTGAAGGCTATTTTGTCCCTTAGAGAATTAATGGCTTAGTGTAGGAGATTTTGTAAACTACTAACTACAGTGCAAAACCAAAGCAAAGAGGAGCTCTAAGGAAGCACAATTAATATTTTTGGGATACTAAAAGAAAGGAGTGGTTATGTCCAGGTGTGTGTGGCTTCTAAAACACAGAGGTAAAATGGAGAGGTAAGAAAAATTGAAAATGAAAGGATGGAAAATGGTATAGTAGACAAGCACTATCCAAAAATAACATAAAGATCAGGCAAAATAAAACTTAAGGCAAAAGCATTGATGGACGTATATAATAGATGCTGAATTATAGTAAAAGGTACTGTTCTCCAAAAAATATATGATGGCTTTGTATGTACCTAACAACCTATCTTTGAAATGTGATAGATCAAGCAGACAAAAAAAAAATACCCAAACTGGGTCTTTGAATAGCACAATTAACAAGATTATTTTATAGATACATGTAAAACTCTGCACCCAGCAGATAAGACAGTGTACATTCTTTTGATGCACACATTGGATATGTATAGACATTGAAAAAGACTTGGTCAAAAAGGAATTCTTGACACATTTCAAAGAATCATTATCATAAAGACCATCCTCTCTGGCCACAATACAATTAAATTAGAATAATTACCGATATGTTTGAATTTACTTCTACCATTTTATTATTTGTTTTGTCTTTGTAAGCTCTGATCTTCTATTTCTTCTCTCGTGCTTGCTGTGTACTTTTCAGTGTCCTGAAATAGCTGCTCCATACTTTCTTTCCAGGTTTTCTGGCTACCTTCAGTGAGAAAGAGTGGAATGTGCTTACTTTATCTTACCCAGAACCTGGAACCTGTTAACATTTTGATGTACAACCTTTTAGAGACTTTTGTTTCTTTATGTGTGTGTGTGTGTGTGTGTGTGTGCACATACACATATAGATTTTTTTTTGTAATTTGTGTTTTTTAATGTTAGGAACATGTTTTAAGGACATTAATTTTTTCATAATGTTATTTTAATCATTGGCATGTATTACATTGTGTAACTGTTCCATAGTTTGTTTAATCAGTCCCTTTTTGTTTGTTATTTAGGTTATTTTTCATTTTCTGTTTTGTAAAATGCTTTAACAAACATACTGGTAGATAAATCTTTGCACACACCTCTGTTTATTTCCTTAGGAGAAATTTTTATCAACATAAAATCAAAATTTGTGAGTAATTTTAAGGTTTTGGCATGTGTAACCAAATTATTCCCTGTGAAAAATTTGTTAACAAGCACATTTTTGGTCCAATGCTGTTTTTTATTATCAAAAAATATTTCTTTGAAACTTTTATAGATGGAAAATGCTATCATATCTTTTATTGCTAGCTGGAATTATCATTTTTTTAACCATTCTATTTTCATTTCGTTATGAAGAATAGCAAATTTTTATATTTTTTTAGCTGATCTATATTCAGTATTTTTCAGTTATATCTTTTGGATTTTCTATATAAAAAACAGTCATCTTCATGTAATGGTGATTTTGTGTTCTTCTTGTCAATACTTAGACTTATTTCTCTTTTTTACCCTTCCTTAGTTGTTTAGAAATTCTCTGTCTTAAATAATAATACTGGTAATAAGTATCTTCAACTCACAGCTATTTTCCTTAGCTCCTACAGTAGTTGCCCTAAGTTATCTTTTAGTTACCAAAGCTGATGGATTTAAAAAAAAAAAATTCTTGTATTATAGAGCCTCTCTACTGCATTACCAATAAGGAATCCTTATTCTTAACCTTCTAAATAAGTTTTGTTTTGAAATAATTTCAACCTTACAAAAAAGGCAAGAACAGTAGAGAGAACTAACTTTTCCTTTAAGTTGCCTGTATTATGCTGCATAACCCCCCAAAATATTTTACACCAAAAATTTGATGAGGAAGTTTTTAGGTGCTGTAACCGAGTCATCAACCATGGAATCTGTTTTTGAGCAATTTGGCTTCCTAGTGACTATGTTAGGATAAACTGATTGCAAGTACTGTCTGGTTGTAACCCAAGTATTTGCCATGCACTATTTAATTTAATCATATCAGATAAATAAGGTATAATCTTTGCTCTCTAGGATTTCATAGTTTAACAGAGAAGGTAATTATACATAAACATATACAAATGATAGGCTTATGAGGTAATATAAGCCCAAGAAAAGTGATACAGTCTCCTTAATGTTGATGTGTAGGGTGAGGGACATTGGAGAAGAGGATATAGGGCAGAGGACATTCATACTGGGCCTGAACAAGATGGGAGAATGGACAAAGTGTTCTACACAGAGGGAAGATCATGAACAAAGTCAATGAAAATTCATAGTGTTTTTTCTGGCCCTGTGGGTATTAGATGTATGTGTTTGGAGGAATGGGGTTTGTGGGTGGGAGAGAGTTGGATAATGATAAGAATTTCTGGAAAGGTTGACTAGTAGGAGGCTGTTGTTTTAGAGCCATCTAATATGACGTCTTAGAGGTTCTTATCCCCAGAGTGACCTTGTGTTTTCAGATGCTTGTGGAATAGACCTGAATTACTGTTATTTCACTTGAACAGATATATTCCTAGGGAGTCTCTAAATATGGAGTGATGAGAGCTCTTAGATCTGCTCTTTCCTTTTCTTTTTTTTTTGCGGTACGTGGGCTTCTCACTGTCGTGGCCTCTCCCGTTGCGGAGCACAGGCTCCGGATGCGCAGGCTCAGCGGCCATGGCTCATGGGCCCAGCCGCTCCGCGGCATGTGGGATCTTCCTGGACCGGGGCACGAACCCGTGTCCCCTGCATCGGCAGGCGGACTCTCAACCACTGCGCCACCAGGGAAGCCTAGATCTGCTCTTTGACATTTTTCTGTAGCAAACTTTGAACTAAGTTATTATGAGGGATTAAGGAGATAGTGTATCATTTATTCTGTTGGTTAGTTCCTGTTACTTTGGCATTGCGTGTTTTAATAGGAAAGCATAAATAGTCTTCTGTAGAAGTAGTTCTTTTTAGATACTTGTTTCTTTTACTTTGGTGATTTGGCTTTTTAATCTCAGCTTGTATAATGAGAAACTGAGAGAAGATATTAATAAGTAGATGAAAAATCCATCAGTAGGTTTTCTGTCAGTTACAGTACATTTACAGTATTATGTTTCTTTCGTTACTTTGCATTATATGTTTTCTCTGGTTCTGTCTCTGAGAGGTTTTTTTTTTTTCTGGGGCAGGGGAGACAATAAAAACTGATAAACTCTTAAGAGGATTTTATGAATTCTCTATTGATGACAGGTTTTTCAGAAATAGGAAAACCAATGTTAGTCATGCTTATTGACTTCTCAGAAACCGTTCAATTTTTTTTTTTTTTGTGGTACGCGGGCCTCTCACTGTTGTTGTCTCTCCCGTTGCGGAGCACAGGCTCCGGATGCGCAGGCTCAGCGGCCATGGCTCACGGGCCTAGCCACTCCGCGGCATGTGGGATCTTCCCGGTCCAGGGCACGAACCCGTGTCCCCTGCATCGGCAGGCGGACTCTCAACCACTACGCCACCAGGGAAGCCCGAAACTGTTCATTTTTAACATCTCTCTTGAGTAGTGATAGCATGGGGGAAATAAACATTTTAAGGTTGAACATTTTGATACTTAAAATTTCTTTTGGAAGCATAATTTGTTAAGCATCATTTTAGCATCTACTCTCTTAAAATATTCCCTAAATTTATTGATATTTTGTATGTTAATATAGCATATGGTAATTGGCACTCTAAAAGCTGCTAATATGAGAAAAACTTGAACTTAGTCATTCTACATTTCTTTTCTATTTGTATCCATTGGTAATGAATGAAGGAGTTGGTTTTTGCAAGCATTTGTGGTGGAATAAATTTAAGTAAGCTTTCTTCTAGCAGGCTTCAGTGTAGGTGTTAACAATGTCAGTTGCTGACAGAAGTTGATTCTATTTTGTCAGTAAAGTTCTGGTTTAAAGAATACAAGTAGATAGTTATTTCATGAAATAGCTAAAATTTAAATTATTTTTTACATAGGTTTTATAGTGGAAAATGCATTTGAATAAAGTTTTTAATCTTTTTCTCCTTTGTCTTTTTAAATGCTGTTTAGGTTTAGTTTCACTTATATTTTCAATTATATTCATCAGTAATATATCTATATACACATTTATTGTGTGAGAAACTTGTGAGATTATGAATTCTCGTCATGCTTTATCTGTTTTCTTTCTTTCCCTTCTTTTCTCTTCTTCATTGTGTTCTTTTTCCCCTCTTTCTATAATACTTTCTATGTTTTCTTCCTCAGTCATATTCTCCCCCTTTCTGTGTTTTAGTATTATACATTAGTAAGTGGAAATCATTGAATCCGTTATGATGGTCTTGTTTCTTCTATCTTTATTCCTCCAGGCCTTGTTTTTGAATATCTTTATGGGTATTTAAAGTAGGAAGAGAAGACAGTAGCTGAAAAAAGAACCTTAAAGAAGCTCTTCTTCCTCTTATGTATTGTATAATCAGTATATAGTAACATTGTTTCATTTGGGAAAGTGTTTATAAAATAGGCAGAAATCAGACAAAGTACTTGTAGATTAGGATAATCTTTGAATGGGATCTAGAATTATGTTGTTAAAAGGTATGGCTTCTATGGTTTCTCTTAGTATGTGAAACTTCATGATATAGAACTTCTTTGTAATGGTTTTTGTTGGGGTGGATCTGCTACTTACTAGCTGTGTCTCTTTGGCAAGCCTGTTTACTTATCTGAATGTTAGTTTCATCTTTGCAAAATATGATACATGATACCTATCTTTCACATATATTAAGTTTAGTAACATTTTAAGAATAATTATTTATTGATAGATTTAACTTCTAATTGGATTCTTTTTTCCCCTATTTTATAGGTTATGTGCAGAGTCTGATTAGACGAGTTGTAAATAACGTAAATATTGTTATAAATAATCTCATACTAAAATATGTTGAAGATGATATTGTCCTTTCAGTCAACATCACTTCTGCAGAATGCTATACAGTAGGTGAATTGTGGGATCGTGCATTCATGGATATTTCTGGTGAGTAAACGTCAAGAAGAGTATAGCCTTTTCTATTGTTGAAACAGTTGTCTTGCATTCTAAACCTTTTTTTGGGCCACCAGGCTCCTGGATAAATCTAATGAAAGCTTTATGCCTTCAGCCTGGAAAATGCACATATGTAAAATTTAGCATGCAATTATATTAATTTTTATTCTTACCGGTCACTCTCTTGCTTCAAATATTATATATAGTATTTTACAATGCTATGGGTTGAAGGAATAAAACTTAAATAATACTTAGTTAAAATTTTGAATGTGAAAGAGGAAAGGGGACATGTTGCTTTTGCATAGTTCAGTAATGGCAAAACAGTGTATCTGACTGATTTATGTTTTAGGTTTGTGTACTACAGAGCATATTTGGGATTTTTGGATAATCCCAAAGCCTCCTTTATTTTGTGCTGCATTCTCCTTCTGCTTATATTAAAAGAACTATTAAGTAATAACATAATTTAGTAACTACCAAATATTTATTATTATTTTATTTATTATGTTCTACATGGAAGGTAGGCACTGTGTCAAGCCTTGAAATTAGAGCTCTGAAAAAAATAGTGCTGTTTCCTAGTTTTGTCAGAAGACGTAATAGTTAAATAAGGCACAACACTTGATACATGTTCTGATAGGGTAAGCAGTGGGTATTTTTGGAAAATATAGTAAGGAGACTATTGTGAACACCTTTTATTTGTGACTCGCCATTGTACCTAATTGTTAAAGGTGCTGGCACTAAAGTTAGACTACCTGAGTTTGAATCCTGGCTCTCCCAACTTCATAGAGATGTATGACCTTGGGTGAGTTACTTCACTTCACTGTTTCTTAGTTTCCTCAAATACATACCATAGCATAAAAGTGTCTTATACATAGTCAGCACTCAGAAAATGAGCTATTATTATTATTTAAATTCATTTTCTCAGATTCTCATTACAGTTCCATAAAGTGATATCCTTTCTCATTCGTTTAGTCATATATTCATTTGCTTATTTTAAGTCCTAGTTACAAGAAAGCAAAGTGAAATTGAGTCTCAAGTTTACTTAACTTGTCTTGTTAGGGCATACAAATAGGAACTAGAAGGATTGGAATATAGTTTTGTTTTCGTATGTTCCTTAATGTTTGGCCTTCACATTTTAATAATGAAGAATAATCCTGATCTTGAAGCTCTGTTGTGAGGCATAAATAAGAGCATATGCAAAGGCCCAAACTTTGTTTCTGAGACATTTTCAATGCCTCCTTCTTATCCTCTGTGGAAATAAATATTTGGTTAAAATGCCAAAATAGGGCTTCCCTGGTGGCGCAGTGGTTGAGAGTCCGCCTGCCGATGCAGGGGACATGGGTTCGGGCCCCGGTCCGGGAAGATCCCACATGCCGCGGAGCGGCTGGGCCCGTGAGCCATGGCCGCTGAGCCTGCGCGTCCGGAGCCTGTGCTCCGCAACGGGAGAGGCCACAGCAGTGAGAGGCCCGCGTACTGCAAAAAAAAAGAAAAAAAAAAAAATAGCCAAAATAAAAAGTTACGAAAAACAGAAAACAAACAGAACTGGATGATGCAGGATTGAATAAATGAGTTGACATTTTAGGGGAAGAAATGACATTTATAGTTTTTACATAGAAGTAAAGCAAATATTACTCTGGGAAGTTATTTATAATGAATTAGAAAGAGTCTTGGATTGGGAGTTAGGGGATCTTGGTTCAAATCTTCCCTCCAGCACTAACCTAGTGCAACCTTGGGTAAGTCATTTGTAAATGTGAATTATCATTACTGCCAACTTACCAGTGTATTTATGAGAGTCAAGTATGATACCACATGAAAGCTCATGATGATGGTGGTGGTAAAGACAGCAAAGAGTATTTTCCATTTATTGAGTGAGTGCTTGTTAACTGCTGTGCCTGGTGATGTTTATGTTTTTTGTTTTTGTTGTGTTTTTAGTTAATTATCTTGTTTGAATCCTTTAGCTTCTGAGGTAGATACTGTTTTTCCTTTTATTAATTTTTAATGCAACATTTGGTACTTAAAAGGATTTATGTAACATACACTTGTTATAACACAATATAATGCATGCTTACCCTTTGAGTAACTAGAACATTAACAGTTTGCCCCTTCCAATGTATTTTTCCCTGTCCTATTCCCTTGCTTGCTCCTAGAGTTAACTGCTGTATTAAATTTTATCATTTAATTGCTTTAAAAAAGTCCTGCAAAAAGGAATGAAGTCCTGATACATGCTAAAACATGGATGAATCTTGAAAACATTATGCATACATGTAAGCATTTCTTTAGGGCATATATAGTACTTAGGAGTGGGTTTGTTAGTTGGGAGAATATGCAAATATTCACATTTTCAAAATAATGCAGAATCATTTTCCATAGTGCTTGTTAGATAGACATAGTTATTATCCTCATTTTATAGATTAAATTGTAGTACGTTATGTAAAGTAAGTACCAGAACCAGAATTCATTTTGTATCTTTTTAAGATAGTTCCTGTTATATTCGTGTTCAAGAAAAATATTTTTCAAAGCTTAATAATTTCCTCTCTCACTGAAAAATTTTCTAGGATATCCTTGAAATATGATTACTTTATATTCTTATAGCATAATGGATAAGAACATATGCTCTGGAGTAAGCTTGTCAGAGTTTGAATTACACCTCTGCTCTTTATAAACTGTCTAACATTACAGATTATTTCCCCTTACTGTGCTTTTGTTCCACAGCTTTTAAACAGAGCCATATAAATATTATAAGAGATAATGGATATAAAAGATTTAGTGTAGTGTCTAATAGCAAATACTCAGTGAATTATAATTATTATAAAGAGAGGGAAGGAAGCATCTAGTTGGTTTCTTTCATTTCTTGTCCTATTATAATTTCTTTAATTTATGTACATGTATATAACAGTAACTAAATCATTTATTTGATTTCAGTTAATTTCAAAATGAAATTATATGGTAAGTTTGTGTTTCTTTCAACTAACAGACAAATTTGAAATTTATTGGATAAATAAAACTTTACTGTTTTCATACATGTGCATACTCTTTATACTTCTTAAAAACTTAAATCCAAAAAAAGAGAAGAAAATTAAATGTTGAATTAATCAGAGGTTGCCAGGATATACTCAGAAATAGAAAGTATAGTTTATTGTTTTGAAGATTCCCATGGCCATAGCATGTGGATAGTTACTAGCTGAAAGTCACTGACCAAGTAGATTTGGGCCTAATGTTCACCTAGGAATTGCTTATTAGTTAGGAATAAATTTGCTAAAGGTTTTATTTTCTAGTTTGATACTTTACCAGCAATTGTTTCCATTTTTATTCCCTTGAAAACAAACTTTATACCATTACTGGTAATTTTGTAATTTCTTCATTAGTTATTATTAAGAGGTATGCTGGCCACTAGAATATTCTGTGATGATGGAAATGTTTTATTTTCTACAGCCCAGTACCCTAGCCACTAACTGTATGTGGCTTTTGAGTACATGAAATGTGGCTAATGTAACCAAGGACCTGAAATTTTAGTTTTATATAATTTTAGTTAATTCATAGGTAAATTTAAATAACACCGTATCGATGGTGGCTACCATACTGAAGAGTGCAGTTTTTGAGAGTAGCAGTAAGTTTTTCAGTGTAAAATAAATGTTAAATGAGCGACTGTTATTCAAAATATTTTTTTAATATGGTTTTTCAAGAATTTATTTATTTATTTATTTTTTGTGGTACGTGGGCCTCTCACTGTTGTGGCCTCTCCCGTTGCGGAGCACAGGCTCCGGACGCACAGGCTCAGCGGCCATGGCCTGCGGGCCCAGCCGCTCCGTGGCATGTGGGATCTTCCCAGACCGGGGCACAAACCCGTGTCCCCTGCATCATCAGGCGGACTCTCAACCACTGCGCCACCAGGAAGCCCAAGAATTTTATTTTATTATTGTTATTTAATATGACATTGCAGATAGTGAAATGTAGCAAAATTTTTCATAAATTTTGTCTTAAATTTGTAGTTTGGTGTCAAGCAAATTGGGGGCAAGCTGCTTCGTTTCTTTAGGCTCTATTTGATTCTTTGTACATAAAATGGGGATTATTGTGCCTAAGGTTGTTGGAAGATTTAAATGATATAATAAATGAAAAGTTCTTTTATAGGTTCTGACGTCATGTATTAAATGCGCTATTAATCTTATTTCTGCTATTATTTTTATTACTGTTATACTAATAATTGACTTTTTTTCCTCTAACTTTACTTTTTACTTAAAATGTTTTTCTTTCCTTTGTAGCAACTGATCTGGTGCTGAGAAAGGTTATCAATTTTTCCGACTGTACAGTTTGTCTTGATAAACGAAATGCTAGTGGTAAAATAGAATTTTACCAGGATCCTTTATTGTACAAATGTTCCTTCAGAACACGTCTGCATTTTACATATGATAACCTAAATTCCAAGATGCCATCTGTTATTAAAGTAGGTGTTTCTTTTTCTAATAGTTGAGTTGCATGTTTCTACCTTATTGACTTTCATGCATGCTAATTATTATTAAAAAGCAAAGAAGAAATTAACCTCATAAATATATAAACCACTATTTTTTGTAAAAATGTTTTATTTATAACTTTTATGTTATTTGTTACATATTATAACTTTTTGTATTGTGTGTTCTAATAGAGGTATTTTGGGGACACCTTTTTTTTTGTGACTGTAGTTTCTTTTTTAGTTTGTCCACCTGATTAGTGTTTTTCTCTTCAAGTAGATAGAAGAGATCATATCAAAAGGTGTATTTATATCCATGGTGGACTGGAGATCAATCTTTATTTCAATCCTTATAAATTGTTTATGTGATAGCAATAGTTATTGACCCTTATCTTTCTTAGGTAATAACTTTACAAGACTTAAATTTGCTTACCTAATATCTTAGTTTATTGGTTTAGGAAATTTTAGTTTTTTATCTGTGGTTTCAAAATGTAATTACAATCTTATGTCAGTGGGAATTTTTCAGTAATGTCTTTTTTTTTCATTTTAGACGAGCTTTATTTATTTATTTATTTAACGTTTTTATTGGTGTATAATTGCTTTCCAGTGGTGTATTAGTTTCTGCTTTATAACAAAGTGAATCAGTTATACATATACATATACATATATCCCCATATCTCTTCCCTCTTGTTCTCCCTCCCTCCCACCCTCCCTATCCCACCCTTCTAGCTGGTCACAAAGCACCAAGCTGATCTCCCTGTGCTATGCGACTGCTTCCCACTAGCTGTTTTACATTTGGTAGTGTATATATGTCCATATGTACACTACCACTCTCTCACTTTGTCCCAGTTTACCCTTCACCCTCCCCATGTCCTCAAGTCCATTCTCTAGTAGGTCTGCATCTTTATTCCCGTCTTGCCCCTAGGCTCTTCATGACCACTTTTTTTTTTTTTTTTTTTTTAGATTCCATACATATGTGTTAGCATACGGTATTTGTTTTTCTCTTTCTGACTTACTTCACTCTGTATGACAGACTCTAGGCTCTAGGTCCATCCACCTCAGTACAAATAACTCAGTTTCGTTTCTTTGTATGGCTGAGTAGTATTCCATTGTATATATGTGCCACATCTTCTTTATCCATTCATCTGTCGATGGACACTTAGGTTCCTTCTATGTCCTGGCTGTTGTAAATAGAGCTGCAGTGAACATTGTGGTACATGACTCTTTTTGAATTATGGTGTTCTCAGGGTATATCCCAGTAGTGGGATTGCTGGGTCGTATGGTTGTTCTATTTTTAGTTTTTTAAGGAACCTCCATACTATTCTCCATAGTGGCTGTATCAGTTTACATTCCCACCAACAGTGTATGAGGGTTCCCTTTTCTCCACACCCTCTCCAGCATTTGATGTTTGTAGATTTTTTGATGATGGCCATTGTGACCGGTGTGAGATGATATTGCACTGTAGTTTTGATTTGCATTTCTCTAATGATTAGTGATGTTGAGCATTCTTTCATGTGTTTGTTGGCAATCTGTATATCTTCTTTGGAGAAATGTCTATTTAGGTCTTCTGCCCATTTTTGGATTGGGTTGTTTGTTTTTTTGATATTGAGCTGCATGAGCTACTTGTATATTTTGGAGATTAATCCTTTGTCAGTTGCTTCATTTTGTTCTCCAGGGTCATGGTAAATATTTTTAATGTGTATAGTTATTCTCTAAGTGTAAATCTTGTGTTCTTTTATTGCATAACAGTTTTCTGTACCTCTTGTCTGTCTGTCTACCTATTTATCTGTCTTTGAAGAAGAATTCACACAGTGACTTGTGGTCTTGTTAACTAAGTTTTAATGTGGAATGAATTTTTATTATTGAATTACAGGCTTTTGTACTATAATGGAAAAGCCCGCCCCAAGTCCGAACACTGGGATTGACTACTGTGCCTGTTTGGGCATGGCTATATAAATTATGTATTATTTTTACATTAGGTTTTTTTTTTCTTTGCGGTGTGCGGGCCTCTCACTGTTAATGGCCTCTCCCGTTGCGGAGCACAGGCTCCAGATGCGCAGGCTCAGTGGCCATGGCTCATGGGCCTAGCCGCTCTGAGGCATATGGGATCCTCCCGGACCAGGGCATGAACCTGCGTCCCCTGCATCGGCAGGCGGACTCTCAACCATTGCGCCACCAGGGAAGCCCTACATTACGTTTTTAAAAACATAAAACACTTGTTATTTTATGTAGCTTTATTGTACTTAAGTTTCTGTTTATATATGAAATACACCCATTTTTCTTTGGTAGTGCTCATTCATGAGTATGTTTTTTTTTTTTTCCTTATTCATCCTACAGTGCATGTTGTTTAAATTCTCTTACTTTTTCTTTCTATTTTTGAATTAGCTTCTTAGGCAAATATAAGCATGGAAAAGTATTAATTCAAAAGTAATTATGCCGCTGTCTCAGGACAGTGGACTTACTTTCCTTCTTTGACCTTGAATCTACTGGTAAAGTTGGGGAATGTTAAGGGTGGATTCAAGATATATTTTGAAAGCAAGTAATGGATATAGGGAAGCCTTACTATATAAAAAAGTCGTATTGATCATTAGTACAGATTTAATTGTCCATTCTAGGATGTGGCTAACTTAGAGAAAAGTAAAAATAAGTGAACTTGAGGAAAACTTAGTGTTGGCATATAAGTTTTTTTCAAAACTGACTAGCCATTATATTTTATTGTAAAAAGTACCTTTAAATAAACTTGTTGACAGGTGGTTTTTGACTTTGGTAATCACCGAGTGTGAGGTACCATTATTCTTAACTGAAATTAAATTTTGAGGTTTTTTTTTTTTAATACTATTGTGATGTAAGATTTACTGTTTTGAATTATACCCATCATTCTTCCACCTCTTAGTGCTTGGAAATAAGTATTAAATGGACATGGTTAACTTCATTGATCACCTCAAAGACAGGGAATTTCTCAGAATGTTCCAGACACCCTAATTATTTGTCTAATACTCTCACATATGTTCAAGTGGATTTTGAGTTTATTTGTATTTTGGGTGGGCTTTTTGTAATTTTCTATCTTTTGTGAGTAATAAATATGTCTTTAGAGATTGTATCATCTATGAG
Source organism: Lipotes vexillifer (assembly GCF_000442215.2). Lineage (NCBI taxonomy): Eukaryota > Metazoa > Chordata > Mammalia > Artiodactyla > Lipotidae > Lipotes > Lipotes vexillifer. The sequence continues at coordinate 1,394,283 of NW_006785037.1, forward strand.
ATGTAGAGCTTAGGGTATGTAATTTATTTAACATTTCCCCTGTTTTTGAAAATTTTCTTAATAGTTTTTCAGAGGAATGAAATTCTACACATAAATCTTTGACCACATCTCTGATTAATTCCTTAGGAGAGATTTCTGTAATTGCAAATATCTTATTAATGGGTTTAAACTTTTTTAAACCCTGTAATCTGTACTGCAAAATTGTTTCCAGAAAGGTTTAACCAGTGTATATGCTCATGAACATTAGGGGAGTGCCTGTATTACACTCCTGCTATCCTTAAATATAATCATGTTTTAAAAAAGCCAAGCTGCTCAGCAAAAATATACAAATTAATATTTATTTGATTATTGTCAAAGTTAGATTTTTTATTTTTTAAAGAAGATGTTGGGGGTAGGAGTTTATTAAGTAATTAATTTATTTTTGCTGTGTTGGGTCTTCGTTTCTGTGCGAGGGCTATCTCTAGTTGTGGCAAGTGGGGGCCACTCTTCATCACGGTGCACGGGCCTCTCACTGTCACGGCCTCTCTTATTGCGGAGCACAGGCTCCAGATGCACAGACTCAGTAGTTGTGGCTCACGGGCCTCGTTGCTCCGTGGCATGTGGGATCCTCCCATACCAGGGCTCGAACCCGTGTCCCCTGCATTAGCAGGCAAATTCTCAACCACTGCACCACCAGGGAAACCCAAACTTAGATTTTTGAAAATATGTTCACTGGCCATTATTTTCTCTTTGAAATATTCATTCAGGTTCTTTGTCAGTTTTTCTATTGTGGGTTAACTTTATTGATTTTAAAGATATTTACATGTATGTGTGTGTGTGTATACATATATATATATATATATATATATATATATATAGTGTGTAAAATATCTTATATGTTAAAGATGTTGGTGTGTATAGTATTTTAAACACATACATACATACATACATACACAAAGAGTTGACACCGGTTTTGCTAAGACAGCTTATCACTGGTGCTGTTGGTGCTGTATGGTATTTAAAGGGTATGGCAGAGAAACCTCAAATTGAAGAAGAGCTTCGCAGGCCTGTGGTGCCCGCCCCCTCAACATGTCCCCCATTTCAGGGTCTATTCAGTGTATGATTTTTAAGTCAGTTTTAAGAAACCTGTACTCATATTTGAATATGGTATTTTACACCTCCCCACACAACTGTCTTCCCCTTCAAGTACAATTTTTTGTGCCTTTAGCCCTAAAAATATGATGTTTACCGTTACTTCTTTTTCATGTTTCATAGGCATTCAAATACCAGTTAGTTAAAATAAACCTTCCAAGAGACTTGACTTTATGGCTTAATTGGTTTTATTCCATGTTTATGTAACAGCAGGAAATCATTACACTGAGGCTGTCTTTACATTCTACTGATGTCTCATTCTATAAGGAGAACTTAGGTTGGACTGGTTTGTACCTGTTGATAATAATTAATCTTATTTCTTATAACTGATTCATGTTATAAATTTTATACCATGTTTATATTTTTTATTTAAAGTTTGTTTGAGAAATATTCCTGATCATGTTTTCACTTGGTTTTCTGTATTTGACAATAATCATTTTATCATGTGCATACTTACATGGTTATAATGTTAGTAATTTACTCAACAACATGTTTTTAGGATGTGTGTGTATTCTTTTTGGTTCATAAAGCTGAAAAGGGTGATTAAAGTCTTACTAATATGACATGAAACTTTTATTCTTAGTTGTGACAGAGATTTTTATGCTTTTTGTTGAAGTACCGTCGTACTCTTAACATTATAAGGTGGGTATTTTGGTAACAAAAACTTTTGGGAAAAGTTATCTGGAAATCCAGTGTGACTGTATCTTTTCATTATCATTTCTATTTCCACTTACATAGTTTGGATTAATATAGTTTCTATCTAAAGTGTATTGATCATCATAGAAAAATCTGTTTAAATTCCTAAGATTTTAAGCTATTATTTTGGCTTAAATATTAGAAATGTTGGGACATTACTGTTTCTCCTATGGTTTCCATATTAAGACTTAACATTTCTCTACTTATGCTAAGTGGTACTCCCTTTGAATATGCTTTTGTTGATGTTTTTGTTTTTTTCAAAATACAGATTCATACCTTAGTAGAGAGTTTGAAACTTTCTATCACTGATCAACAATTGCCTATGTTTATCCGTATAATGCAACTTGGGATTGCTCTTTACTATGGAGAAATAGGAAATTTTAAAGATGGAGAAACAGAAGAGTCTACCTGTCACAATAAAGATATGTTAGGAAACATTACAGGTAAATATAACAAAAACTTGTATTTTATAACTATTGTTTTTACAAAGTGTTTTCACTATTGTGAAACTTCGAAAACTACAACATTAGATTATGTTTTGCAGTGTTCTAATATGATGGGGTGATTTTTTTTTTTTTTTTTTTTGGTACGCGGGCCCCAACAAAAACTTGTATTTTATAACTATTGTTTTTACAAAGTGTTTTCACTATTGTGAAACTTCGAAAACTACAACATTAGATTATGTTTTGCAGTGTTCTAATATGATGGGGTGATTTTTTTTTTTTTTTTTTGTGGTACGCGGGCCTCTCACCGTTGTGAGAGGCACCGTTGTGGCCTCTCTTGTTGCGGAGCACAGGCTCCGGACGCGCAGGCTCAGCGACCATGGCTCACGGGCCCAGCCGCTCCGCGGCATGTGGGATCCTCCTGGACCCAGGCATGAACCTGTATCCCCTGCATCGGCAGGCAGACTCCCAACCACTGCGCCACCAGGGAAGCCCCATGATGGGGTGATTTTATTTTGCTTGTTTGACACTAATTTTTTTCTTTCCTACATTTTGCATACTATTCTGACTTAGTTTTTTCTACATGTTAAAAAGAACTTGAATATTTCTAATAGGTATAAGTGTTTGGAATATACATTACATAAAAGTTAAGGCAGTCCAACCTCAAGATTTCCTAGTAAATTATAGTACAGTTGACCCTTGAACAGCACGGGTTTGAACTGCACAAGGTCCACTTGTACACAGATTTTTTTCAGTAAATACGTACTGCAGTACTACATGATACATGGTTGGTTGAATCCTCAGATGCAGAAATGTGAATATGATGGAGGGTTGACTGTAAAGTTATATCTGAATTTTCAACTTGCACCCCTAACTGCCTTGTTCAAGGAACAGCTATATTGATAATTTTTCTGCAGAGTCTCAGCAAGAGTTATTATAACTAATTAAGTTATTTATACTTAATTATTATATGTAATTATAATTGACTATAATTATAACTAATTATATGCTTCATTGAAGGATACCTACTTAATTAATTGGAGCATTACTTAAAGAAGTATATACTTCATTGAAAGATGCTTAGTGGGTTAATTTCAGTTATTCAATTCATTATACTTTTACTAAAGCCTACTGTGTGTAAGACATTATTGCTGGGAATGTGTTAGAATGTAGAGATAAAGAAATGTGGGAAAATAGAGACAGATTCTCTTCGCTTAAAATCTTAGTATACAGTGGAGTGGACAGACATGTGAACAGTTAGTTAAGCATGATGTATGGTAGAATGATAAGATGTTTGATTTAATAAAAGTATGAGTGATCTGAAGTAGGAAAATGGTGCACGGGATGATTGGCTTTGACTTGTGTTGGGTCTCAGACTCAGGAAAATTTTGGAGAAGTTGATGATTAACTTCCATAGTTCAAGCCTTTAGAAAAGGGCATTTAAAACTTAGGAGCAAATAATCTTATTAAAAAAAGGGCAAAAGACCTGAATAAACATGTATCCAGAAAAGATATACAGGTGTCCAACAAGCACATGAAAATATGCTCAATATCATTAGTCATGAGGGGTAATGCAAATCAAAACCACAGTGAGATACTGCTTTACAGTCACTAACTGGTGTAGTTATAATAAAAAAGACACATAATAAGTGTTGGCAAGGGTGTGGGAACATTGGAACCCTTATGTATAGCTGGTGGGAATGGAAAACAATCTGGTTTGTCAAAAAGTTGAACATAGAGTTACCATATGAGCCTAGGTAGGGTTCTGTTCCTAGGGTTATATGACAGAGAGTTGATAACATATGTCTAACATAAAAACGTGTATGTGAATGTTCATGGCAGCATTATTCTTAATAACCAAAAAGTTTAGTAACCTAAATGTCCATCACCTGATGAGTAGATAAACAGTTGTGGTGTATCTGTACACTGGAATATTATTCAACCATACAAAAAATGAAATACTGATACATGCTAAACTTTGAAAACATTAAGTGAAAGCAGCCAGTCAAAAAGGAACATGTTGTATGATTTCATTGATATGATATGTCCATGATAGCCAGTTCTGTAGAAGCAGAAAGGAGATTAGTAACCTGGGCTTGTGGGGAGGAGGGAATGGAGAGTGACTGCTAATGTGTAGAGGATTTCTTTTTGGAGTTTCATGTTTCTTAGAACATGAAAATATTCTAAAATTAGATAGTGATGGTGGTTCTACAACTTTGTGACTACACTAAAAACCACTGAATGGTATACTTTTAAAGGCAAGATTTTATAGTATTTAAATTATAGCTTAATGAAAAATTTTTATCACCTTAAAAAAAGCTTAGGGAACATTAATAAGCATATGTAGATATAAAACATTTTATTTCACTTCACACTACAGCGAATTCCTGTTAGACATTGTTCCTGTCCTAGCAATTCATTACCTAACACCTAGAACAAAACCTAGCATATAGAAGCTGCTCGATTCATTTTTTTCACCATGCTATTATGATAAATTTCAAATATATAGAAAGGTTGAAGGAATATTATACAGTGGACACCCACATACTCATCATCTGGATTCTGCAATTAATATTTTGTCACATTTGCTGTATCATATATCTGTTCATCTAACACCATTTTCTCTCCATCAATTCAACCAGTTTCTGATGCCTTTCAAGGTAAGTTATGGACATCAGTATACCGCACCCCTAGACTTAAGCAGAATATCATTAACTAGAGTTTATATTTAATGATGGTTCTTTTTCTTTTTTTGAAGATTAAATTCACAAAGTGAAATGCATAAATCTTAAGTATACTATTTAAGAAGTTTTGAGAAATGAGTATGCCTGTGTGATGCAAAACACCCATCAAGATATGGGTCATTAACATCTCACCAGGTTATCTCATGCCTCTTTCCAGTCATCCCCTGCTCCAGCTGCCTGCCCACCCCCACTCCACTCAAGAAAACCCTGTTCTGAATCTTTAAAAAATCGTAGATCGGTTTTTGCTGATTCTGGAATTTCGTATAAATAGAATCATATAGTATGAATTCTCTTGTGAAAGGATTCTTTCATTAAGCATAATATTGTTTTTTACTCTTAATTTTAAAAAACTTTTTATTAAGACAATTTTTAGAGCAGTTTCAGATTCGCAGCAAAATTGAAGGGTAGGTACAGAGATTTCCCATATACCCCTGATCTCATACGTGCATAGCCTCCCCCATTATCAGCATCCCCTCCAGAGCGATACATTTGTCACAATTGAGGAACCTATATCATTAATCACCCAGAGTCCATAGTTTAGTTAAAGTTCACTCTTGTTGTTGTACATTCTATGGGTTTGGACAAATGTATCCATCATTATGGTATCATACAGAGTATTTTCACTGCCCTAAAAGCGTTGTATTTTGGGGATTCATCTGTGTTTTTATATATATCAGTATTTCTTTCCTTTTTATTGCTAGGTGCATTGTATGACTATACCATATGAATATAACATAGTTTATTTAGCCATTCCCCTGTTGATGGATGCTTGAACTATTTCCACTTTTGGTTATTATAAATAAAGATGCCCTGGACATTCTTCTGGAAGTCTCTTATAGACATGTGCTATTCTTTCTCTTGGGTAAATGCCTAAGAGTGGAATTTGTTAAGTCATATATATATATATATATATATATATATATATATATATATATATATATATATATATTTTTTTTTTTAAAGAAACTACCAGGTTGTTTTCTCAAAGTGCTTGTGCCATTTTACATTCCTATCAACAATGCATGAGGGTTCCAATTGCTTCACATACTTGCCAACATTTGTTGTTGTCAGTCCTTTTTACTTTTAGCTATTCGGATGGATATGTTTTGGTAGCTCATTGTGGTTTTAATTTGCACTTCCCTGATCATTTATTTTGAACTTTTTTCATGTGATTATTGACAGTTAATATATCTTCCTTTGTGAAGTTTATGGTAAGTATTTGCCTATTTTTAAACCATTTTTGGGTTTCATTACTGATTGGTGGTTCTTTTTTTTTTCTTAATTTTTTTTAAATTGGAGTATAGTTGATTTACAATGTTGTGTTAGTTTCTGCTATACAGCAAAGTGAGTCAATTATACATACACGTGGTTCTTTATATATTCTGAATTCAAGTCTTTTGTCATATACATGTCAAATACACTTGGGGAGTATTTTTTGCCGGTCTGAGTTGCCTAATTCATTTTTAAATACGTGTCTCTTGAGCAGAGTTTTAAATTTTGATCAAATGTATTTTTCACAATTTTCCTTTGTAACTATTCCTTTCTGTGATCTAAGAAGGTGAGTAGGTGTTTGTTTGTTTGTTTATGTATGTTAAAAAGAGGGTTGCTTGCTTCCAAATGAGTCTGACTTAGTTTTTTCATCTGTCTAAAGCAGAGATCCTTAACCTTTTATTGTGTGTGCTATGGACTCCTTTGACACTCTGGTGAAGCCAGTGAACCTTTTCTCGGAAAGTTTTAAGCACCTTGATTTTAATATGCCTTGGTGTCCTTCCCCAGTTCTGTTTATGTCTTGGGGATGTTTTTCTTTGCCCCTTTCTGGTGGTTCTTTTCATGGCCTCAGTAGTTTCCTTACATGAAACTGATTAATACTTAGATGAGGACTGGAGTGGGACCCTCTCCAGGTCTCAGGAGCTCTCACCCTGAACAGGTGTTTCTTGTTTGGTACTCTGCCCTGCAAACTCTAGCCACCTCAGTCTGCCTGGACTCAATACTCTGTTTTCTCATCTAAGGATGTTAGGATACACCATTCCAAGGGCAAAGAGTATTTTAAGAATTCTGACCAGAGATCAAAGAGATGCTTTTTTCTGTTCCAGGTCACAATTCATTCTTTTTACAAGGCAGTAAGCAAAGATTTAGAACTTCAAAACCATCTTTCATGAAAAATCCTTCTTAATTTTTAATTAATATTACGTATAAATTATAGTGACTGATTTCTTAGACTTCTCTTAGTGATGTTTCTTTCTTTTATTTCAAAAGATCAAGCAGTGGGATACTCCTCCTGCTTATTGGTTTTGACCAGAGGTCCAAAGTCCATCTTTTTGGACCCAGCCTGGTTCTGGGTTGAGCTAACGTGACTTTTTGTTTTATAACCAAGATGATATTCACTCATGATGTCCAATTTGAGATCTTACAAGGGACAGCTAATAACAGGCTTTATTTATTCCCCAGTAGAAACTTATATGATATTTATGGTTAATAGCAAGATATGAAGGTCAAGTAAAATGTTTTCTGGATTTGTAAGTTTTATAATTTATTTTGAAGTAAAATGGCTAAGATCTCTTGGTACTGTATTTTAGGTACCCTAGTTACTATTTATCAAGGAGAAACTTTTATATAATTTAAATTCTATATAAATTTATATAAATTTTATATAAATTTATATAAATTTTTTATAAATTAAATTCCTAATTGTCCTCTTGCTTTAATTCCCTTTATTTAAAATGACTTTATTTTGATTGATAGGTGCTGAAGATGAAACACGAGTAGATATGCAGTATCCTGCTCAGTACAAAGGCCAAGAGCTGTATTCACAGCAAGAGGATGAGCAGCCACAGGGATGGGTATCATGGGCCTGGTCATTTGTGCCTGCAATTGTGAGTTATGATGATGGTGAGGAAGACTACCTTGGGAATGATCCTACATCAACCACACATCAACAAAAAGCACAGACTTTGAAGGATCCTATTGTTTCTATAGGATTTTACTGTACAAAGGCAACTGTGACTTTCAAAGTAGGTTTCTTTTTTTGCTGTTTATCTCTCAACTTTAATACTTAAATTTTGACTTCTAGTAAGAATGTGGCTTAGTTTATTTTACACTTAGTAGGTGTGAGACAAGAGTCTAACAGTCTTTACTTCATAAAATTATATGTCCCTTCATCTGAAATCTCTGAATTTTGCTCTTTTTGTCTTCTTAAGGCCTTCTCCACTTTCCTTTTTTAATAGCTTCATGGAAAGTTTTTCTCTCCCTACTGAATCTTTCAGTTGGCATACAGAGATGCCTTAGTATTTCCATTAAAAAAGAAATGCACATAAAAAAACTCCCATGACTTGATGTACCCCTCTAGCTAGTGTTTCATCTCTGTGTTGTCTTTTCATTACAAAATTCCTTTAAAGCGTTGTTTATATACATTTTCTCTCTTTCCTCACCTCTCTTTAAGATAGTTCAGTTTATTTTATTATCTAGATCTTGATCTAACTCTGTTTTTCAGCATTGTTTAAAATACTTTGAGTACTTCCTCCACTAACAAATGCATGTAAAATACATTCTCAAAAGAGATTATATAATAGGTATTTTCAGGTTAAACAGTAATAAGGTGAACATTCTTTTATTTTATTTAATTAATTAATTTATTTATTTGCGTTATGCGGGCCTCTCACTGCTGTGGCCTCTCCCGTTGTGGAGCACAGGCTCCGGATGCACAGGCTCAGTGGCCATGGCTCACGGGCCCAGCCGCTCTGCGGCATGTGGGATCCTCCTGGACCAGGGCACAAACCCGTGTCCCCTGCATCGGCAGGCAGACTCTCAACCACTGTGCCACCAGGGAAGCCCATCATCCTTTTATTTTAAAAAGTATAATATGTTCTTCTTTGATCATATATTGTCTTCTCTGCCCCTCAGCTATAACCCATACTTAATTTTAGGTTATTTCTTGACTTTTTATAGTATTATTATCACACATTTAATATTCCTGAATGGTACCTAATTCATTCAGCAAATACATATTAGTGCCATCTATGTACCAGGCATTGTTTTGTCTCTGGAGTTCACAGTGAACAGGTCAGATATAAATCCCTGCCTCTTGAAATGTAAATTGTTATTAGAAACAAATAAGATATATAATATACCTGTTGATGATAAGGGTTATGTAGAAAAAAGAAAAGGAAAGAGGAATAGCGAATGCTTCCGCTAAATGGGAAGGGAGATTTGCAGTTTAAAAGAGGGTGATCAGGTTGCCAAGGGGAAGACGGGGGAGGGATGGATTGGGAGTTTGGGATTAGCAGATGCAAACTATTATATATAGGATGGATAAACAACAAGGTCTTACTGTACAGTACAGGAAACTATATTCAGTACCCTGTAGTAAACAATATGTATATATGTAATAAACAGTATGTGTGTGTGTGTGTGTATATATATATATATATATATATATATATATATATATATATATAAAGAGGGTGATCAGGTGTCATACTGAGTGAAATAAGTCAGACAGAGAAAGACAACTGTCATATGATATCACTTACGTGTGGAATCTAAAAAAATGGTATACATGAACCTGTTTGCAATGGTATAAATGAACCTATTTGCAAAATGAACCTATTTACAAAACAGAAAGAGTCACAGATGTACAAAACAAATTATGGTTACCAAGGAGGAAAGAGCAGGGGAGGGATAAATTGGGAGATTGGTATTGACATATACACACTACTATATATAAAATAGATAACTAATAAGAACCCACCGTATAGCACAAGGAACTCTATTCAGTAGTCTGTAATGACCTATATGGGAATAGAATCTAAAAAAGAGTGGATATATATATAACTGACTCACTTTGCTGTACAACAGAAACTAACACAACATTGTAAATCAACTATGCTCCAATTAAAATAAAAATAAGTAAAAGAGGGTGATCAGAGAAGGCCTTAATGGGAAGTGGATATTTCAGTAAAGACTTGCAAAAGAGGAAGCTTTGCAGGTACGTGGGAATGAACATTCTAGGAATAGCAAATGTAGAGGCCCCCAAAGTTCAGGTAACATCACGGAGGCCGGTGGGGCTAGAGAAAAGTGAGCTAATATGGAAGTAGTACAAAATCAGGTCAGAGAGGTTATGGGGTTGGGAGAGGTCCATAAATTGTGAAACCATGTAGGTCATTTTAGGGACTTTATCATTAATCTTGGATGAGATAGGAAGTTTTTGGACAGTTTTAAGCATAGTAGTTATAGGAGGATCCGAATTATGTTTTAAGTTGCATCAACTCTGTTTGCTCTGCTGAGAATAGATTATAAAGGGACAAAAGCAGAAGTAAGGAGATCAGAGAGGATTGCAATTTTCAAGCAAGAGATGATGATGGCTTGGACTAGGGTGTTAACAAGTGGAGGTGGTAAAAAGTAATTGGATTTTGGATGTATTTTGAAGGTCAAGAGTATAGAACTTCCTGATAGATTTTATTGATTGACATAAATGAAATAAAGAAGATCCATGGGAGGCTCCTGAGCAACTGTAAGGGTTGAGTTCTGATTTTATGAGATGAGCAGTACTATGAGAGGATTAGGTTTGAGATAAATTTCAGGAGTTTGCTTTTGGACAAGTCAGTGAGGGAAACTGAAAATAAGTGACTAGTGATGTAGGTGGCAAACCAACAGAGCGCCTGTTTGGAAGCTAAGTGCCATAAATATTTTATAGTGGAGGGAGTAGGTCATTTGTGAGAATGGATTCATTGGATTTGTCAATGTGGAAATCACCGGTAATTTCGACCAGAACAGAGATTTGAGACTGGTGGAATTGTAGTTGGAGTTGGTTAAAAACAAATGGGAAGACTGGTGGGAATGTAAAATGGTGTAGTCTGTGGAAAACTGGCAGTTCCTCAAAAAGATAAACGTAGAATTATCATATGACCAAACAGTCACACTCCTAGGTATATACTAAAAAGAATTGAAGACTGAACTCAAGGAAATAGATGTACCTGAGTCTTCAGAAAAGCATTATTTACAATGGCCAAAAAGTTGAAACAACTTAGATATCCATCAGACAAATGAAGGAATAAAAACCTTTTCAGAAGATAGTGGCTATTCTTTTTTTTTTTTTTTTTTTTTTTTGGGCTATTCTTTTTTGATAGTACTCCAAACTCAGTAAGTGGTAACTTTAAAAAAGACCAGTTGTGTCTCCAGCTCTTGGAAATTGTCTGGTACATATTCAACAAATAAATGTTTCTTGAAGAAATCCATCATCTATGCATCCACCCATCTCCTTATCTGCTTACCATTTTTTAAAATTTTTGGACCCTCTTTTAGATTATTTTTTCTTTGATTTTATTTGTCTTTGTGGGTTTATTTTTTGATAGAGGTGTTTTTCTGAAAAAGATAAACTCATGAGTCCAACCTGTGAAGTAGTATTACAGGTACTATTCCAGGCAACTGTTCCATACTGGAAATGTAGCAAAGAAAAATCAAGTTTCTGCTCTGGTGTTTTTACTTTAGCTTATATTGTTTAACTGCTTAAAATAAACTTTTTCAATCAGTAGTAAAGCTATATAATTTATAACTGTAGCAGATGGTAGATTAAAAATATTTAAAAATAGTCTTTAAAGATTTTTCTAATTAAAATTATTCCATATTTTCTAATTTGACAAAAGCTAAAAAATATAGACATTAAGTTTCAACAAAAGTTTAGTCATGGCTTGATTAGCTTAAAAGATTTTTTCTTTTGGTAATAGTTTGGGGCAGAGTGATAAAAAAATGTAAACATTACCTCTACTATTTTGACACCACTGTTTATTATTTCTGAATTTTATGAAACATTATTATTTTATTAAAAATTTTGCAACTGAAATTCACTGATTTAGCTATGTTTAAATTAAAGGGATATGGGTCAATCTGCAAAATAAAAATGATAAAACAATAAACCCTTTAAATGTATAATAAAGAGCCAACTGTTGCCAACTATTGTTAGATGTTTTGTCAGTTTTAGATGATCCAAGTGAAATTATTTTTTTTATTTTTTTTTATTTTTTTCTTGCGTTATGCGGGCCTCTCACTGTTGTGGCCTCTCCCATTTGCGGAGCACAGGCTCCGGACGCGCAGGCTCAGCGGCCATGGCTCACGGGCCCAGCCGCTCCGCGGCATGTGGGATCCTCCCGAAACGGGGCACAAACCCGCGTCTCCTGCATCGGCAGGCGGACTCTCAAGCACTGCGCCACCAGGGAAGCCCTATTAGTCAAGTATATCTTTAAAAAAATTTGAAACATTTATGTCTCTCTAAGGTTTCTCTAAGGGAAATATGTTGATATTTTGGAGGAAAACATTAGAATTATTGTTCAGCTTGGGTCTAAAGAATGTATGGAATTAATTTGTGGTTCACATTCTGGTCAGAAAATAAGGTCATGTTTCTACATTAGCATTCTGAACAGTTGATATCAATCCAACAAAAATCATGCCAAATTAAATGTAACATTTAAAAAATAATGTTGAAAATTGTTCTTGTAATGTTTGAGTCCTTTTAATCAATTAATTGCTTTTTTTCTACAATAATTGTAGACAGCTGAAGGGTAATCAAGTTTAAAATATTCAATTTTACTTAAACATTTTAGATTATAGAACTGTACTTTGAAATAACAACATTGTGTATAGCAGTTCTAGAAGCATCCAAGAAATAAAGGCTTACATATATAAAAACTCGTTGGTATGAAAAATGAGAATAATTAGTTGATTCCCAGTATAAAGAGGTTATCATGCTTAGAATTATAACTTTTCAATTCAATAAGTTCTATATGACCTAAGTTAAATATTGGTTTTTATTTTTTAAATGTGATCTTTGACTTTGCATTTAAGTTTGAAGAATATATCCATTTCACATGAATAAGGCTCACTGAATCATTAGCAAACATGAGCAGAATACTTTTTTTTTTTAAAGTAACATCTTTATTTTGGAATAGTTTTAGATTTACAGGAAAGTTGCAGAGATGGTACTCCTTACCCAGTTTTCCCTCTTATTAACATCTTACGCTATCACAGTTCTTTTGTCAAAACTAGGAAGCCAACATTGGTGCATTATTGTTAAATTCCAGACTTTAATTTCATTATGACCTTTTTCTGTAACATGATCCAAACTAGGATACCACATTGTATTTAGAAAAGGAGCTTTTAAAAATAATTCAAATTATCTAATTTTTGGGTACATAGAAATAGTATGCTGTAAGTTTCAGGGGAGCAAGAGTATATATATATATATATATATATATATATATATATATATATATATGTATATATTTTGTCAGCATCTATATCAGTACTTGTTATCTAGCAGGTACTCAGTGAGTATTTGCACGATTGAATGAGTCTGTGACACATACTGTGAGATTATGTACTTTGAAAGTAAAGCCCTTGAATCTGCCTCCCTCATAGAACTAAAAAAGTTTTGTTGAATCTCTGTGTTTTTTCACAGCTTTCTTTTTGATTACAAATAGGTAGAAATCTTATAAATGATTGAGCTAAACCTGATTGAATATATTAGTGAATGTAAAATGAACTGATGTTAAAATATATGTACATTTTTGGCAGAATATATGAGTCATTTTATGACTAGGGGACTGTTATAGCTACATAGCTTTCACCATTTTAAGCAATATTATTAACAAAAAGGAGTATTTATATACTCTATATGAACTTATTAGACTAGCATATTCAGCCTTTATACTGTGGATAATCTGTTACAGCTGTTTTTGTTGCACCTGTTTTCCTGCTTCATAATTTAATTTCCCGAATCTTAAAATTGGCCTTGTTTCTATCAATTCATCATAGTAATGACAGTTTATTGCCATTTAATACTAATTTGACTTACTTAATATTCTTATATTGTTTCATAGCTCACTGAAATGCAAGCTGAGAGTAGTTATTACAGCCCTCAAAAAGTAAAATCTAAAGAAGTATTGTGTTGGGAACAAGAAGGAACTACGGTTGAGGTAATCCATCAACGTTGAATATACTTTTAAAAATCTTTGTAATGGTCCTTAAGGTTAATATTTAATAAATATAGGTTTTTATAATCAAAAATAGTATATTTAAAAATGTATTTATAGCTTTATATTTCTATTTTAGTGATCAGTAGTATTAATTGAAATAATTATTCTTTAACAAAGATTTTATCGTAATATGCAACATTAATTTATTCTTTCATTTTTTCATTTGACTTGTGTGTGCTCATATGTATGTGTGGATTAATGTTCTTGAAGTGCCAGTCATTGAGGATACAAAGGTTTTGAGGATACAGAGACAAGTAAGATGTTTCTTATTTTAATAGGATGTGCGATCTGAGGAGAATAAATATGGAAAGTTCATAATTCTAAAGATGTTTCAACTAATTTAGAAATTCTGCAAGGAAAGCTTGTAAAATTTTTATTGAAATTCAGTTTCATAACGCTTCCTTTCCTCTTGTAGGCCCTTATGATGGGAGAGCCTTTCTTTGATTGCCAGATTGGTTTTGTAGGTTGCAGAGCCATGTGCCTTAAAGGAATTATGGGTGTTAAAGATTTTGAAGAGAGTATGAATAGAAGTGAAACCGTAAGTCAAAATCTCCTCTTTCCTCCATTTTTTTTTTTTTTTTGGATAGAATGTAGGGATAATGAGGTGCTTATTGAAGTGTTTAACCATACCAAAAAATCTGTTAGACTACGTATATCTTTGGCTTGAGAGGGGAACTTTACTGTTTTCCCCTGTAAGAAATTATAGAGCTCAGGGGAATTTAGAAAGTTGGTAGTACTTAACACCTGGACAGTAGTTCCAGGTACTTTCCAATTCATAAATATTTCTTCTTTCTTGTTTATGGCAGCTACTTGGATTTCCTCTTTGGTTTGTTAAAATGTTCTTTGCCAAAATAGGCAGTGAAAATGGAGACAGCATGCCTTGTCTTTTTACAGGACCTCGAGTTGTAGTGTAATTTCTATTGACTACTGAATTGGTGTTATAAAACCAAGGTTTTATTTTCTTTAACTGTCTAATGATTTTTTTTCCTGTTCAAAAATTTTGCATTTATTTTCAGGAAGCCTGTTTCTTCATTTGTGGTGAAAATTTGAATATGAAAGGTTTGACATACCTCACAAATTCATTGTTTGATTACCGAAGCCCAGAAAATAATGGTATTCGTGCAGAATTTATCTTGGATGCAGCTAATCATAAGGTCAGAGAATATATATTTGAGCCAAATTCTAGGTTGTGCTGGGGTGGGCACTTTGTGTGAATACTTGTGATTGATGTTTCTTCTCCAGTAATATATTCTGAATGCTAGTTGTTTATTGAAACATCTAGCATATTTTTTTCCACTTTCTATATCTAGAGAGGTTTAAGGAGTGCACAAAGATCTCTACTTTTATATAGCATGCAGCCACAGTTAGTTTATCCATTCCCTACTGTTAAAATAGTCATGGAGGAAACATGTAGAATTATTTCTTTTAATTTCAGTTACTTTTGAAGTGTGGGATTAATGAAAAGAAGTGAAGAATTTAACATTTTACTATATGTAGTGTTTGAATTTTTCATATAAGATTATATTAATGTACTTTTTATGGAATAAATTTAAAAACTCAAAAAAAGTTCCTGAAGATTAGTATAATAGAATCAATGATTTACATTGATTCTACAGACTTACTTTTATAGTTGAAAGTAAAGAATTTAATTTTTACCTGCATAATTAACATACATTTAAAAATATTTTAGTATATTTTTAGTGTTTGAACTGTTTCACATAAGTGTACTGAAATAATAAGGATTAACTCTATTTGAGAGTATATATTAGACCGTTTTGTGATGGTGATAAAGGTCAAGACCATACTGCCCTACTCCACTGTAGGTATTCATTAACCAGGCATTATTGACAAAGTGGTCAAATTGTCTAGTAGAATTATAGATGTCCTTTTGTGTGGTCCATAGTAGAGGTAACACTACGTTTTTTAGAAGCCAATTCTTTGTGTAACCTCTGTTCTTCTTTCTGTTTTGGTAATCCTTTGAGTTGATACACATTCTCCATAAGGATATGTGTCTAATTCTTGATCTATCAGATTTTAAACTCAAAAGTCTGTTCTATACAATGTATGTTCTGTTTGCTTTGCTTTGTTGGCAGGAGACATACACTGAGATAGCTGGAATGCAAAGGTTTGGGGCTTTTTACATGGACTACCTGTATACAATGGAGAACACCAGTGGCAAAGGTACTGGTTTCTTTCCTTTATATTTGCTTTTCCTTGAACAACAGAAACAAAGACTTCTTCAGAAACAATTGGTCCTTGACTGATTGTACTCTGTTCCATCAGAGTTACCTTCTGTTACTTTGCGAAGTGGTTTAATTTTGATGTCATGTTAGAATTTTCTTAGATTCTTAACATTTTTAGTCCTTTCTTTGTGCAGCTGATTGGAAAGATTTTTATATAATCAACTAGAATTAGTTTTAATATGTACCAAATATTAAAAATTTTGATACATCAAATTTCATATTAAGTTGTCAAAGAGCATAAACATTTCCTTTTCTGTATTAAATATATTTTGAAGACTATGTAGATCTTTTTATTAAAAAAAGAGTTTGTTGTTTCAAACAGAAAAGTAGAAATATATTCTTCTAGAAACTATGGACACAGTCTTATTATTTTATTATGTGTTTCATTTTAGTAATCAAATGATTTCAGAAATTTAACTATACTATGTTGTGCTTATTATTCCAGACTTTTTCATATTGAAAACTTAGTCAATATAGGGTCACCACTTTTTGTTAATTTTTCATATTTCGATAAATGATTTCCTTGGTTCAGGTGATGAGTTAGATATTGTGAATGCAAAGAAGACCAAAGCATTTCTCAAGAAACCAATAGGTAGTGTTCATGCACTTAAATAAGTGATTCTAATATAGCATGTTAAGGACAGTAATGTAAACAGACAGCTAAAAGAGGTCCAGGTGAGAAGGGGACTACCTTCATCTGTGGGGTTGAAGACTTCACAGAGGAGTTGCTGTTGAAGGATCGTTAAGCTTTGTTAGATGAAAACAGAAGGAAAGAACTGTAATTTTCTACTTCCTGCTTTCATAATGGATTTCTAAATGTTGGTGTTCTCATTGGTCCAACCTGGATTCACTTCTTTCCCT
>NW_006785037.1:1411436-1424496 GCF_000442215.2 Lipotes vexillifer
TCTCCCTGAAGTAATCTTATTCTTTTTCATGGATTTGAGTACCTTCTATATGTTGTTGATGTCCATATTTGTATTTTTAGTCCAAACTTGTTCTTTCAGATTTAGAATTAAATATATCCATTTTTACTTCTGTGTCTCACAAATATCTCAAAACTGAATATGTTGAAATTGAATTATTAAAACCCTCATGACTACCTACTACTTCTCCCCTATTTTCAGTGTTCTCTTACTGGAAAAATTTTCTACTGTCTTCTAATTGCACAAGCTGGAAATCTGGGAATCGGGACACACTTCTCTCCTGGCATCCAAGCCATCAGCGCATTTTGTCAAATTTTATCTCTCGAATCTATCTAGAATCTGTCTTTTCTTAAGCTTCACCGTTAATGCTCTCATCCAATCTGTTATCATCTAGATTCTAATAGCTTTTTTACTGGCTTTCTCCTTCCACTCTTGCCCTCCTATAATCTATACTGCAATCAGACTGGTTTAATTCTGTGCTTAAAATCTTCACTGCCTTCGCATTGCTTTATTTAAAAATAAAATTCAAATAGTTGATCAGATTTTGCTGTTGAGTTACTTGGTAGATAATGATAACCACCAAGGAAGATAGAGACAAAAAAGGAAGATTTTTGGAGGAAAAGATGTGGTTGTTTTTTTTTTTTTTACATCTTTATTGGAGTAAAGTTGCTTACAAATGGTGTGTTAGTTTCTGCTTTATAACAAAGTGAATCAGTTATACATATACATATGTTCCCATATCTCTTCCCTCTTGCGTCTCCCTCCCTCCCACCCTCCCTATCCCACCCCTCTAGGTGGTCACAAAGCACCGAGCTGATCTCCCTGTGCTATGTGGCTGCTTCCCACTAGCTATCTATTTTACGTTTGGTAGTGTATATATGTCCATGCCACTCTCACTTTTTCACAGCTTACCCTTACCCCTCCCCATATCTTCAAGTCCATTCTCTAGTAGGTCTGTGTCTTTATTCCCGTTTTACCCCTAGGTTCTTCATGACATTTTTTTTTCTTAGATTCCATATATATGTGTTAGCATATGGTATTTGTCTTTCTCTTTCTGACTTACTTCACTCTGTATGACAGACTCTAAGTCCATCCACCTCACTACAAATAACTCAATTTCGTTTCTTTTTATGGCACAGTAATACTCCATTGTATATATGTGCCACATCTTCTTTATCCATTCATCTGATGATGGACACTTAGGTTGCTTCCATCTCCTGGCTATTGTAAATAGAGCTGCAATGAACATTGTGGTACATAACTCTTTTTGAATTATGGTTTTCTCAGGGTATATGCCCGGTAGTGGGATTGCTGGGTCATATGGTAGTTCTATTTGTAGTTTTTTAAGGAACCTCCATACTGTTCTCCATAGTGGCTGTACCAATTCACATTCCCACCAGCAGTGCAAGAGTGTTCCCTTTTCTCCACACCCTCTCCAGCATTTATTGTTTCTAGATTTTTCTTTTTTTGCGGTACGCGGGCCTCTCACTGTTGTGGCCTCTCCCATTGTGGAACACAGGCTCTGGATGTGCAGGCTCAGCGGCCATGGCTCATAGGTCCAGCCGCTCTGCGGCATGTGGGATCTTCCCAGACCGGGGAACGAACCTGTGTCCCCTGCATCGGAAGGCGGAATCTCAACCACTGCGCCACCAGGGAAGACCATGTTTCTAGATTTTTTGATGATGGCCATTCTGACCGGTGTGAGATGATATCTCATTGTAGTTTTGATTTGCATTTCTCTAATGATTAATGATGTTGAGCATTCTTTCGTGTGTTTGTTGGCAGTCTGTATATCTTCTTTGGAGAAATGTCTATTTAGGTCTTCTGCCCATTTTTGGATTGGGTTGTTTGTTTTTTTGTTATTGAGCTGCATGAGCTGCTTGTAAATTTTGGAGATTAATCCTTTGTCAGTTGCTTCATTTGCAAATATTTTCTCCCATTCTGAGGGTTGTCTTTTGGTCTTGTTTATGGTTTCCTTTGCTGTGCAAAAGCTTTGAAGTTTCATTAGGTCCCATTTGTTTATTTTTGTTTTTATTTCCATTTCTCTAGGAGGTGGGTCAAAAAGGATCTTGCTGTGATTTATGTCATAGAGTGTTCTGCCTATGTTTTCCTCTAAGAGTTTGATAGTTTCTGGCCTTACATTTAGGTCTTTAATCCATTTTGAGCTTATTTTTGTGTATGGTGTTAGGGAGTGATCTAATCTCATACTTTTACATGTACCTGTCCAGTTTTCCCAGCACCACTTATTGAAGAGGCTGTCCTTTCTCCACTGTACATTCCTGCCTCCTTTATCAAAGATAAGGTGACCATATGTGCGTGGGTTTATCTCTGGGCTTTCTATCCTGTTCCATTGATCTATCTTTCTGTTTTTGTGCCAGTACCATACTGTCTTGATTACTGTAGCTTTGTAGTATAGTCTGAAGTCAGGGAGCCTGATTCTTCCAGTTCCGTTTTTTGTTCTTAAGATTGCTTCGGCTATTCGGGGTCTTCTCTGTTTCCATGCAAATTGTGAAGTTTTTTGTTCTAGTTCTGTGAATAAAGCCAGTGGTAATTTGATAGGGATTGCATTGAATTTGTAGATTGCTTTGGGTAGTAGAGTCATTTTCACAATGTTGATTCTTCCAATCCAAGTACATGGTATATCTCCCCATCTATTTGTATCATCTTTAATTCCTTTCATCAGTGTCTTATAGTTTTCTGCATACAGGTCTTTTGTCTCCTTAGGTAGGTTTATTCCTAGATATTTTATTCTGTTTCTTGCAATGGTAAATGAGAGTGTTTTCTTAATTTCACTTCCAGATTTTTCATCATTAGTGTATAGGAATGCAAGAGATTTCTGTGCATTAAGTTTGTATCCTGCTACTTTACCAAATTCATTGACTAGCTCTAGTAGTTTTCTGGTGGCATCTTTAGGATTCTCATATGTATAGTATCATGTCATATGCAAACAGTGACAGCTTTAGTTCTTTTCCGATTTGGATTCCTTTATTTCCTTTTCTTCTCTGATTGCTGTGGCTAAAACTTCCACAGTGATGTTGAATAAGAGTGGTGAGAGTTGGCAACCTTGTCTTCTTCCTGATCTTAGTGGGAATGGTTTCAGTTTTTCACCATTGAGGATGATGTTTGCTGTGGGTTTGTCATACATGGCCTTTATTATGTTGAGGCAAGTTCCCTCTATGCCTACTTTCTGCAGGGTTTTTATCATAAATGGGTGTTGAATTTTGTCGAAAGCTTTCTCTGCATCGATTGAGATGATCATATGGTTTTTCTCCTTCAATTTGTTAATGTGGTGTATCACGTTGATTGATTTGCATATATTGAAGAATCCTTGCATTCCTGGGATAAACCCCACCTGCTCATGGTGTATGATCCTTTTAATGTGCTGTTGGATTTTGTTTGCTAGTATTTTGTTGAGGATCTTTGTATCTATGTTCATCATTGATATTGGCCTGTAGTTTTCTTTCTTTGTGACATCCTTGTCTGGTTTTGTTATCAGGGTGATGGTGGCCTCATAGAATGAGTTTGGGATTGTTCCTCCCTCTGCTATATTTTGGAAGAGTTTCAGAAGGACAGGTGTTAGCTCTTCTCTAAATGTTTGATAGAATTCACCTGTGAAGCCATCTGGTCTGGGGCTTTTGTTTGTTGGAAGATTTTGAATCACAGTTTTAATTTCAGTGCTTGTGATTGGTCTCTTCATATTTTCTATTTCTTCCTGGTTCAGTCTTGGCAGGTTGTGCTTTTCTAAGAATTTGTCCATTTCTTCCAGGTTGTCCATGTTATTGGCATACAATTGCCTGTAGTAATCTCTCATGATCTTTTGTATTTCTGCAGTGTCAGTTGTTACTTCTCCTTTTTCATTTCTAATTCTATTGATTTGGGTCCTCTCCCTTTTTTTCTTGATGAGTCTGGCTAATGGTTTATCAATTTTGTTTATCTTCTCAAAGAACCAGCTTTTAGCTTTATGGATCTTTGCTATCATTTCCTTCATTTCTTTTTCATTTATTTCTGATCTGATTTTTATGATTTCTTTCCTTCTGCTAACTTGGGGTTTTTTTTGTTCTTCTTTCTCTAATTGCTTTAGGTGCAGGGTTAGGTTGTTTATTCTAGGTGTTTCCTGTTTCTTAAGGTAGGATTTTATTGCTATAAACTTCCCTCTAAGAAATGATTTTGCTGCAGCCCATAGGTTTTGGGTCATTGTGTCTGCATTGTCATTTGTTTCTAGGTATTTTTTGATTTCTTCTTAGATTTCTTCAGTGATCACTTCGTTATTAAGTAGTGTATTGTTTAGCCTCCATGCGTTTGTATTTTTTACAGATCTTTTCCTGTAATTGATACCTAGTCTCATAGTGTTGTGGTCGGAAAAGATACGTGATACGATATCAATTTTCTTAAGTTTACCAGGGCTTGATTTGTGACCCAAGATATGATCTATCCTGGAGAATGTTCCATGAGCACTTGAGAAAAATGTGTATTCTGTTGTTTTTGGATGGAATGTCGTATAAATATCAATTAGGTCCATCTTGTTTAATGTATCATTTAAAGCTTGTGTTTCCTTATTTATTTTCATTTTGTATGACCTGTCCATTGGTGAAAGTCAGGTGTTTAAAGTCCCCTACTGTGAATCTGTTACTGTAGATTTCCCCTTTTATGGCTGTTAGCATTTACCTTATGTATTGAGGTGCTCCTATGTTGGGTGCATAAATGTTTACTATTGTTATGTCTTCTTCTTGGATCGATCCCTTGATCATTATGTAGTGACCTTCTTTGTCTTTTGTAATAGTCTTTATTTTAAAGTCTATTTTGTCTGATATGAGAATTGTTACTCCAGCTTTCTTTTGGTTTCCATTTGCATGGAATATCTTTTTCCGTCCCCTCACTTTCAGTCTGTATGTGTGCCTAGGTCTGAAGTGGGTCTCTGGTAGATAGCATATATATGGGTCTTGTTCTTGTATCCATTCAGCTAGTCTGTGTCTTTTGGTGGGAGCATTTAATCCATTTACATTTAAGGTAATTATCAATATGTATGTTCCTATTCCCATTTTCTTAATTGTTTTGGGTTTGTTACTGTAGGTCTTTTCCTTCTCTTGTGTTTCTTGCCTAGAGAAGTTCCTTTAGCATTTGTTGTAAAGCTGGTTTGGTGGTGCTGAAGTCTCTCAGCTTTCGCTTGTCTGTAAAGGTTTTAATTTCTCTGTCAAATCTGAATGAGACCCTTGCTGGGTAGAGTAATCTTGGTTGTAGGTTTTTCTCCTTCATCACTTTAAATATGTCCTGCCCTTCCCCTCTGGCTTGCAGAGTTTCTGCTGAAAGATCAGCTGTTAATGTTATGGGGATTCCCTTGTTTGTTATTTGTTGTTTTTCCCTTGCTGCTTTTAATATGTTTTCTTTGTATTTAATTTTTGACAGTTTGATTAATATGTGTCTTGGCATGTTTCTCCTTGGATTTATCCTGTATGGGACTCGCTGTGCTTCCTGGATTTGGTTAACTATTTCCTTTCCCATATTAGGGAAGTTTTCAACTATAATCTCTTCAGATATTTTCTCAGTACCTTTTTTTTTCTCTTCTTCTGCTGGGACCCCTATAATTTGAATGTTGGTGTGTTTAATGTTGTCCCAGAGGTCTCTGAGACTGTCCTCAGTTCTTTTCATTCTTTTTTCTTTATTCTGCTCTGCAGTAGTTATTTCTACTATTTTTTCTTCCAGGTCACTTATCCGTTCTTCTGCCTCAGTTATTCTGCTACTGATTCCTTCTGGTGTGTTTTTAATTTCATTTATTGTGTTGGTTATCGTTGCTTGTTTCCTCTTTAGTTGTTTTAGGTCCTTGTTAAATGTTTCTTGCATTTTCTGTATTCTATTTCCAAGATTTTGGATCATCTTTACTCTCTTTATTCTGAATTCTTTTTCAGGTAGACTGCCAATTTCCTCTTCATTTGTTAGGTCTGATGGGTTTTCATCTTGCTCCTTCGTCTGCTGTGTGTTTTTCTGTCTTCTCATTTTGCTTATCTTACTGTGTTTGGGGTCTCCTTTTTGCAGCCTGCAGGTTTGTAGTTCCCGTTGTTTTTGGTGTCTGTCCCCAGTGGCTAACGTTTGTTCAGTGGGTTGTGCAGGCTTCCTGGTAGTGGGGACTAGTGCCTGTGTTCTGGTGGTTGAGGCTGAATTTTGTCTTTATGGTGGGCAGGTCCACGTCTGGTGGTGTGTTTTCGGGTGTCTGTGGCCTTATTATGATTTTAGGCAGCCTCTTTGCTAATGGGTGGGATTATGTTCCTGTCTTGCTAGTTGTTTGGCACAGGGTGTCCAGCACTGTAGCTTGCTGGTCCTTGAGTGAAGCTGGGTGCTGGTGTTGAGATGGAGGTCTCTGGGAGATTTTCACCATTGAATATTATGTGGAGCTGGGAATTCTCTTGTGGACTAGTGTCCTGAAGTTGGCTCTTCTGCCTTAGAGGCACAGCACTGACTCTTGGCTGCAGCACCAAGAGCCTTTCAACTGCTCAGCTCAGAATAAAAGGGAGAAAAAGTAGAAAGAAAGAAAGAGGATAAAGTAAAATAAAATAAAGTAAGATAAAATAAAATTAAGTTATTAAAATAAAAAACAATAAGAAAAAAATTCTTTAAAAGGTAAAAAACAAAACAAAACAAAACAAAATGGACAGACAGAACCCTAGGACAAATGGTGAAAGCAAAGCTATACAGACAAAATCTCACACAGAAGCATACTCACACACAAAAAGAGGAAAAGGGGAAAAAATAATATATCTTGCTCCCAAAGTCCACCTCCTCAATTTGGGATGATTCGTTGTCTACTCAGGTATTCCAGAGTTTCAGGGTACATCAAATTGATTGTGGAGATTTAATCCGCTGCTCCTGAGGCTGCTGGGAGAGATTGCCCTTTCTCTTCTTTGTTCACACAGCTCCCGGGGTTCAGGTTTGGATTTGGCCCTGCCTCTGCATGTAGGTTGCCGGAGGGCGTCTGTTCTTCGTTCAGACAGGACTGGGTTAAAGGAGCTGCTGATTTGGGGGCTCTGGCTCACTCAGGCCGGGTTGAGGGAGGGGCACAGAGGGCGGGGCGAGCCTGCGGCGGCAGAGGCCGGCGTGACGTTGCACCAGCCTGAGGCGCGCTGTGCGTTCTCCTGGGGAAGTTGTCCCTGGATCCTGGGACCCTGGCCGTGGCGGGCTGCACAGGCTCCCGGGAGGGGAGGTGTGGATAATACCCTGTGCTTGCATACAGGCTGCTTGGTGGCGGCAGCAGCAGCCTTACCGTCTCATACCCATCTCTGGAGTCTGCGCTGTTATCCGCGGCTCATGCTGGTCTCTGGAGCTCCTTTCAGCAGCGCTTTTAATCCCCTCTCCTTGCGCACCAAGAAACAAAGAGGGAAGAAAAAGTGTCTTGCCTCTTCGGCGGGTCCAGACTTTTCCCCGGACTCCCTCCCGGCTAGCCGTGGTGCACTAACCCCTTCAGGTGGTGTTCACACCGCCAGCCCCAGTCCTCTCCCTGCGCTCCGACCGAAGCCCAAGCCTCAGCTTGCAGTCCCGCCTGCCCTGGCGGGTGAGCAGACAAGCTTCAACGGGCTGGTGAGCGCCGGTCGGCACCGATCCTGTGTGCGGGAATCTCTCCGCTTTGCCCTCCGCCCCCTGTTGCTGCGCTCTCCTCCGTGGCTCCGAAGCTTCCCCCACCCCCCCGCCACCCGCAGTCTCCGCCCACGAAGGGGTTTATAGTGTGTGGAAACCTTGCCTCCTTCATAGCTCCCTCCCACCGGTGCAGGTCCCGTCCCTATTCTTTTGTCTCTGTTTTTTCTTTTTTCTTTTGCCCTACCCAGGTACGTGGGGAGTTTCTTGCCTTTTCGTTGGTCTGAGGTCTTATGCCAGCATTCAGTGGGTGTTCTTTAGGAGTTGTTCATTGTGTAGATGTATTTCTGATGTATCTGTGGGGAGGAAGGTGATCTCCGCGTCTTACTCTTCCGCCATCTTCCCCCTCAACTCACAAAAGATGTGTTTTGAGGTACCCCTGGACATTGGTAGGGATGCTCAGGAGTCAATTATATGTTTTAGGTTTCCTCCACTACAGCATTCATATGAAACCTTTGGTAATCCGAAACGGTGTAAAGTAAAGAAGCAGTTACCTTAGGACAGATCTTGTTAACGGATGCGCAAAATAAATTGAGAAAAGTGCGTATGCTGAAAGACACAGTTCAAAGCTGTGGTGGCTTGATATTGAGATTCTGAGTATAGTTCCTGGGGAAGGAGTTTGCTGGTGCCACTCTAGACGCCAGGGGTTTGCGCTGCCTCTGTAATGCTTCACTGCAAAACAAGTGGTGAATGCTGTTTTCACCTTTTTTTGTAAAAGTGAATATTCTCTTCAGATTTATTTTGGTTAGGGAAACAGATCTTTATAAAAGTGAAATCGCCTAAAGCTAACTTTTGAAAAGCAAGGGATACCTGTACATGAAAGTACAATTCAGAAGTCTGTGTTCTAAGAACTTTGCAAATTTTTATTGTGTTGTAGTTGCCAAATGTAAGCTGGTAGGTTTCCTCTTGTTTAGTATGATGTCTTACACATGTGCTGTGAATTTGGTATTTTGTGAGGTGGAGTATGAAGTAGTCTGCCTATCAAGTAAAGGAAACCTCTCACTGAAAATTTTATTTGTATATATTTGTTTCTAAAGTTTTTAAAAGATTGAAACATGATTTATATTTGCTAGGGTGCTTATATATTTTCTGCCTTAGAAGCTGGTAGTTTACTACTTTTTGAATTTTTCACATATTCCATTCCTGTGAATATTGTGCATTTTTGTGTAGATATCTTAGTGTTTAACTTTTTTTAAACAAAATGTTAGATCATAACATACAAACAGAAAAGTTCTATACATTTACGTACAGAATAGCAAAGAAATAGAAACACCTGTGTATTCCCCATGCAAGCCAAGAAACAGGACAGTGTCAACATTGCTGGCCTCCTGTGTGTTCCTTTTCCATCACAGTCTTCTCCCTCCTTCACTGGAAGAAACTGCTCTTCTTAGGCTTGTGGTAATCATTTTCTTGCTTTTGGTTTACTGCTTATACAGATACTTTCTCAGCTGTGCAAGCAGATAATTTTTTTGAGTAAATAATAAGATTCCACTGTTAATTTAACTTGTGAATGTCAGATGTTCATTAAAAATGTGTTCATTCATTCACCCAGTAATCTGTTCACTTGTTCTTTGCCTGATTTTTGGTAGCTGCTTTTATATGTGTGTTTCTCTTTGTGAATCTGTATTCACTGATAATATAGTGATGGTGATAATGGCTAATATTTATTGAATGGTTTTAAATGGAAGGTGCTCTTCTGAGTGTTTTACATGTAGTAGCTAATTTAATCTTCATAATAACCCTATAAGTCGATAACAATATCCTCATTTTCCATATGAGGAAACAGCCAGTCCTATACAGGTTTTGTAACTTGGCCAAGATCACACACCTATTATGTGGAATTTGAACCCAGCTAGTTTAAACTCTACAGCTTGCATTGATAACTGCCATGTTCAGATTTTCTTCTTTCTTGGATTACTTGAAACAAGAAATTTGTGGAATTTTCAGTATTTATAAACCTAAGAAAAGTATTTAGAATTCTCAAAAGAGGTTAATTTTGAATTCTTCAAAGAAATATTTTATCTAAAATTCTTGGTTTGTTGTGATGACATTTATTTGTTTCTGTAGTCTAAATTATCAAAAAGTGCCCTAAATTTTATCTTAGGTATCTAAATGCATATTAAACTAATAATTTTACAAAGTTTGTAGTGGATTCTGAAATTTTGAAAGCAGATTTGATTGGTGTGCTTTAAGTTCATGATAGTATTTACTTAATGTAAAAAACTAGTAAATGCAGTAAGAAAAAGAGCTGGTATTATTTATTTTTGTTGTGATAAATGATGTAGTAGTACTTTACTCACATTATAAAATGACATATAAAGAAAAATTCGGTTAGTAAGTTTCTTGTGCTGCTGCTTGATATTAATAAGCATTCTGATAATTATTTCATTTTTGTTTTGCTACTTGAAAGCACTCACTGTTTTAGAAACTAAATTATTTCTTATTAATATAACTTTAAATATTATTGTTGTAACTCTTAGTCTTTTTTATTTAAGAAGTTATTGCAAATGTTTTTATGGACCTAAAGTAGATAGCTGAAAACAACAGGAATATTTTAGAGACATAGAGATAAAATTGAAACTATTTAGTTATTGGATTGAGGAAAAGGATGAGAGAGAGGCATCATGGTTCATTGCCCTTTTGAATCCGGATGTCTTGGGACAGTGTTGGTGTTAATTTAGGGGAATGTTGGAGTAGAAGCATTTGTGTTTCCTAAATTATTCTATTTAAGGATTAATTTTCTAGTTCCTGGGTTAGAGCTACTTATTTTCTTTAAAGGATGTTTTTTATACAGAGACTCAGACTCATAAGGTATAAGTTAAATACAAACAAACTTTAATGGGAACCAGTGGGGAAGGAAAGTAGGTGAATTTCTAGTAAAAGAAGACATGTAGGGATATATAGTTCTCACGAATGAAAGTAGAGTTCCTTGTGCACTGGCAGCACAGATGGTTGGTGGAGTTGTTTTTGTAGCTTGCAGATTCCTCTTCACATAGGGAGAAGAATAATTTTCTATTAATAGGTATAAAGGTATGGGCAGATGTAGGCAGTACAGGTTCTTTTGCCTCTGGCTGTCCTGGAGAGCCTGGCAAGTCCTTCATTTTAATTAGGCTAACTTGGTATTGTCTTGACTCTTAATAAGAATAGCCAAACATTCAGGAGGCTGGAGTGACCAAACTTATTGAGGGTGAGCACAAGTAAATACCTTGCTGAAAAGATGTAGCTAAAAGCCAGTCACAGTTTTACATTTTAGATAAGCTACTGGCATTATAATCAAGTTGCATTATCTGAAAAAAAGAATAGAAGCCTCTAGACTTCTATTGTTTTAGAGACAATCTGATGTCTAAAAGAAGGGTCTTCTTGTCAATTGACATTTTTTAAAGAAGCCTAATAGCCTCTATAGGACTCAAAGCAGGATATTTTCCTTGTTTTTGAATATTTTGATTTGCAACCAGAGTCCTTCTGGTTATCTTCAAGCTACCTCATCCTAACAGGTAACTCTAGAAATGTCTGGTTTAGCTATGGAAAGTAGCATTTTTTTATGTTATTTATACCTAATTTATAATGTGACTCTTATTTATGTATATCATAAAATATGTTTAAGATTAACTTTGTATGTTTTATTTGTGACATTTAAGTCTGTGCGTAGTCATGTTGTTAAGAATATATGAGGACTTCCCTGGTGGCACAGTGGTTAAGAATCTGCCTGCCAATGCAGGGGACACAGGTTTGAGCCCTGGTCTGGGAAGATCCCACATGCCACAGAGCAACTAAGCCCATGCGCCACAACTGAGCCTGTGCTCTAGAGCCCGCGAGCCAGAACTGCTGAGCCAGCGTGCCACAACTACTGAAGCCTGCGCGCCTAGAACCCATGTTCCACAACAAGAGAATCAACCGCAATGAGAAGCCTGCGCACTGCAATGAGGAGTAGCCCCCGCTCACCGCAACTAGAGAAAGCCTGCATGCAGCAGAGAAGACCCAACGCAGCCAAAAATAAATAAATTAATTAAAAAAATGTTTTTTTAAAAAAAAGAATATATGAATAATAAACTTAATTATTTTTTTGTCTCTGGTACTGGGACTAGAGATTGAACTGAACTCCTTTGTTTAAAATGAAGGAAATGTATTTTTGAAAAAGTTACTAAAAGGTGTAGGTACAGATTTTTTGTTTAACTGGGCCTTCCTAGATTCTAAAGGTAGTAAATGCTGGAAAGGTTTACTTCCCTATTTTTGTTTGAATAAACATAAGACTTAAGAAGTAAAATTTACTGTATGTTATCACTTAAAATAGTGAATTTATATATTAAAACCAAATCTCTAAGGTGTGGACAGATTAGATAAGGAGAAATACCTGTAGGTAGTGCTAAGATTTTCTTTAGAAGACATCCTTGGTTCCTCGTCGACATATGGGCAGATAAGGGATTGGGGAAATTGGATTCCACCCTGTGGAGCATGGCCATAATGATTTTATTCTGGAAAAAGTTCAAAGCAGGTAATACCTATTGTTTACTTCCATGGTCATTAGAAAACTCTTGAGGCACCTTTGAACATGTAGTTTTAAGCAATCAATTTTTCCGTGTAACTTCTAAGATAAAATAGTAAAATGCAACTTCTTTGAGAGTCTCCTTTTCCAGTCAACCTAATAGTATTGTGTATAGAATTATTGGGTATAGGCCAATTAGATTTTAGAGAATAATTTTTTAAGAATGACCATTTCAATTTTTTAACACATCTTATAACATTAAATAGATAACAGGAATAATTGTTTTTCAAATCAACTGTTTTTTGTTGATAATACCTTCTCATCTACATAAAGAAAAATATAGATCAGCAGGGTTCTGTGTATCCCGTTGATGTAGAATTGGTTTTAAGGCATTAAGCTCTAAGCTAAAAAGATAAGAGAAATATTAAAATATATATTTGGTATATTTGATTGATGCTTACCTATTAATATAATTTTGGCTTCTTGTAGGTTCTGCAAATCAACAAGAATTTTCCTCAGGGAAAAGTGAAGATTTGGGAACACTTCAGGAAAAGTCTACCAAAAGCCTTGTTATAGGTCCTCTTGATTTTCGCTTGGATAGCAGTGCAGTACATAGAATTTTAAAAATGATTGTTTGTGCCTTGGAACATGAATACGAACCATATAGTAGACTAAAATCAGGTTTGTTTTTGGCTTAATTTTGAATCTCTTGCCAGTTGATCTGAATGACTGTATAATCCAATTTGTTGTATTTTGCTAACTTAACGTTTTTAGTATGTTTTGCCTATCTGATTTCCATATATTTACTTGTTAATTTAAAGAGTAAACTTACATGTGGAAGTTATAGGAGAGGTTGGTATTCGAAAATTATTTGCATAAGTATGTGCTTTTTTTGCCAGCATTTGTCAGTATTTTATTGTCACCTTTTGGTACTCTTTC
>NW_006785037.1:1424692-1430622 GCF_000442215.2 Lipotes vexillifer
TCTTTCCCTTGTATACTCCTGAAATATGACCATTTTTCCACTTTAGTGGATTCTAAGGAGGAGACATGAAGAAGATGGGTTTTAAGCATACGAATTTAATATTCAAGAAAACTTAGGTCCTACTGGTAAAAAAAAATTTGTGTGACTGATATTTTCTGCATGGTATAAAGATATGGTTATCACAGTTTCATAAAATACAAATTTCCTTTTCATGCAGTGAAGCACTCGAGCAGGACATAAGAGTATAATGAAGGAGTACAGAATAATAAAGACCTCAGCCTGTGGCATCAGGCTGAGTTTGACCCCCACTACTTACTGACCTTAGGAAGTAATCAACATCACTGATTTTTCCATTTCTCTATCTCTATGAGTTTAATTATTGCGATAGAGTTGGTTAAATTGTCTCCCCAGTATCCATTCTCCTCTTATAGTAATAGAAATTTCTATGGTAGAAATTTTCATGATAGAAATAAAGACTTCACTTCCCAAATGCAGTCATATGACTAGGTCTGGCTACTGGATGGGAGCAAAACTTCATGTGAATTTTTGCGACAGGACTTTAAAAGGAAAAGAGTGTACCTTCCTTTTTTACTTTTTCCCTTCCTTCTTGCTGGAAAGCAATTATAATGGCAGGGCTGGACCTGCTAGCTTCAACTCTGAGATCAAAACTGCATGCTGAGGATGACAGAACAATAAGATAGAGAGAGCCTAAGTCTTCAGTAGTGTGGTGGCACCATGGATCCTCTAGACTCAGATTGTTGAGTGAAAGAGAAATAAGCATTGTTTTTGTTGACACTTCTGTTATTTTCTGTTGTCACAGAAAATTTACTGTTGTGCTAAATGATACGCTTATAGGACCTACTTCCAAAGACTAATGCATGTAAAATCACGTAACATAGTGCTGTAAGTGCTTGATATGTTCATGCATTCATTTCTTGCACCTTGCTTGAATGCCTGCTCCATTGCCAGATACTCTGATAAGTGGTAGGATAGTATGTACAGAATGGCTAGAACAGAAAACTGTGACAGCACCAAATGTTGGGTAGGACATGAAGAAACTGGATCACTCATTCATTGCTGGTGGGAATATAAAATGGTACAGCCACTCCTAAAAACGTTTTGGCAGTTTTTTAAAAAACATGCAGCTGCCATATAGCCCAGCAACTGCATTCCTGGGCATTTATCCCAGAGAAATGAGAACTAATGTTCACACAAAAAACAGTATATAATTAATTTTTCTCATGTTAAAACCCAAGCTGGTAGGTACTCCAGGAGACTAGGGTGACTCTCTTTCATGATGTGGTCTTAGACCCAGAATTCCTTTTATCTTGTTTTTCCACCATCCTCTGAGGTATACTTCATCTACATGGTCAGTGTTGGCTCACCATTACAGTGTCTAATTTTAATCAACAGGAAGGGGGAACAAGAGAAAATGGTAGACATGTAGTTTCACTTAATGACATGGCTCTGTCATCTTATTGACCCAAACTTAGTAACATGTCCCTGCGCCCAGCAGCCAGGGAGGCTGGAAAATATATTCTCTAGACGGAGTCCATATACCTCACTGAAAATTCAGAGAGTTTTATTGCTAAAAGGAAGAAGAAAAGATTGCAATGAGCAATCTCTTCCACGGTGGAATTACTCCACACACACACACACACACACACACACACACACACACACACACACACACACACACACATATACCTCACTGAAAATTCAGAGAGTTTTATTGCTAAAAGGAAGAAGAAAAGATTGCAATGAGCAATCTCTTCCACGGTGGAATTACTCCACACACACACACACACACACACACACACACACACACACACACACACACACACACGTTTGTATAAAATGAATTTTTACTTGAAGCAGTTTATCATTTCAGAAATATTTATGATCTCTATAAAGAAACTGCTGCTAACTGACTTTGTACAGGCAGTTCTCTGAGTAGTTAGCAGTTCCCTCCCCCCCCCCTTTTTTTTTTACTTCGTTATTGAAGTATAAGATACATACTGGAAAGCACACAAAACTAAGGGTATGGTTTTGTGAATTTTGTAAACTTAACCACATCTATGTGGCTAACTGTTCAGGAAATGGAACCTTACCAGAACTCCAATATTCTCCTTGCCCTCTTTTGGTTATTACTCTGAACCCCGAGGGTAACCACTCTCCTTACTTCTAACATCCTAGATTTAGTTTGACATATTTTAGAATTCATGTAAATGTAATCACACAGTATGTACTCTTTTGCCTGTGGCTTTAGCTTACATTATGTTTGTGGGATTCATTCTCATTTCTTTTTAGTATCCCATTTTGTGAATATACCATAACTTATTTATCCATTTTACTGTTGATGAGTATTTGGTTAGTTTCTAGTTTTTGGTTATTATGGTAGCGATGCTACCAACATTCTAGTACATACCTTTTGATTAACATATATACTAATTTCTGTTGGGAATTTAAGGGTGGAATCACTTAGGTAAAATGATCATATATGTTTACCTTTAGTAAATATCTCCAAACTGTTTTCAATTTGGTTGAGTCACTTTACACGCCTACCAGCAGTGTAGGAGAGTTTTAGTTGCCCTTGATCAGGGGGTTAGCAAATTATGACTTATTGCCTCTTTTTGTACAGCTTAAGAGTTGATAATGGGTTTTGCATTTTAAATAATTGGAAAAAATATGAAAAAGATTGGTATTTTGTGACACATGAAAACTGTATGAAAATTAATTTTTAGTTTTCATAGGTAAAGTTTTATTGGAACGTAGTCTTGCTCATTTAGTTATGTTTCGTCTGTGACTGCTTTTGTACTACAGTTGCAGAATTGAGTAATTGGGACAAGCTGTATGACCCACTAAGCCTAAAGTATTTTTTCTTTAATTAATTAATTTTTGGCTGTATTGGGTCTTCGTTGCTGTGCGTGGGCTTTCTCTAGTTGTGGCGAGTGGGGGCTACTCTTCGTTGTGGTGAGTGGGGGCTACTCTTTGTTGTGGTGCACGGGCTTCTCATTACGGTGGCTTTTCTTGCGGAGCATAGGCTCTAGGCACGCGGGCTTCAGTAGTTGTGGCTCGCGGGCTCTAGAGTGCAGGTTCAGTAGTTGTGGCCCATGGGCTTAGTTGCTACACGGCATGTGGGATCTTCCTGGATCAGGGCTTGAACTCGTGTCCCCTGCATTGGCAGGTGGATTCTTAACCACTGTGTCACCAGGGAAGTCCCCTAAGGTATTTTCTTTTCTTTCTTCTTTTTTTAAAAAAATTTTATTTATTTACTTATTTTTGGCTGTGTTGGGTCTTCGTTGCTGTGTGTGGGCTTTCTCTAGCAGGGGGTACTCTTTGTTGTGGTGTGCAGGCTTCTCATTGCAGTGGCTTCTCTTGTTGCAGAGCACCGGCTTCAGTAGTTGTGGCTCGCAGGCTCTAGAGCATAGGCTCAGTTGTGGCGCACGGGCTTAGTTGCTCCTTGGCATGTGGGATCTTCCCGGACCAGGGCTTGAACCTTTGTCCGCTGCATTGGCAGGTGGATTCTTAACCACTGCGCCACCAGGGAAGTCCCCCCTAACGTATTTTCTATATGGCTTTTTATAGAAAAAGTTTGCTGATATGTATTTGCCAACTTTTAGTATTCTTAGTCTTTTTCATTTTAGCTTTTCCAGTGGATGTATAGTGCTACCACATCGTGACATTATTTGCAGTTATCTGATACCTAACAATGTTAACTTGCTTTTGAAATAACTTTTGACCATTTGGATGTATTATCTTTTGCTTGTTCAAGGCTTTTTTGCCCATTTTTCCATTGAATATTTGGTTTATTTTTGATTTTTAGGTAGTTTTTAATTTTTAATATGCTGTGGGTACAAGTCCTTTGTGCATATACCTATGTCTATCTATGTGTCTGTCTATGGCAAATATTTTCTCCTAGTCTGTGGCTTGAATTTACATTATCTCAGTGGTGTTTTTATGAAAGGAAGCTGTTATTCTTTTAATGACAGAGATTAAAAATTTCTTTAAAATATTTAAGAAATATTTTAAAATATAAAACAAATTTTTACATAGCAAAGGCATACATTTCTAGAGTAATTTATTCTTGTTTAAGGCAACACTTTTACAACTGCTACATTGTTGAAAAAAAGAATTTGACCTTGAAATTTGGAGAACTAATTAATTTTTCGTTAATTAAGAAAATTATTTAAAAATAAATTTTCATTGCATTTTTATTATTTCATTTTAGATATTAAGGGTGAAAGTGAAACAGTGCTGAATCCTGAAGAAGTGGCATCTTTGGAGGAATATATTCCTACTCGACATACAAGTATTACTCTCCTCAAATGTACCTTCACAATTTTCATGGCTGAATTCAACTTGCTGGATCATTTGTTACCTGTCATTATGGGAGAAAAGGTATATTTTGTCATTTACTACTTGTTTTCTCATATATGTATATTTATTGGTCCTGTGATATTGTAAGAGGAAGTTGATTATGTAATAGAATATCAGAATATCTGTCTACATATAATAGTTATCCATGATGAAGTTAAAGCAATGTAACTATGATTATTAATTCTTAGAAAATAATTTATATATATTATATAAGTAAATAAATAGATTAAAAAAATAACCTCAAGCTAAGGCTCTATAAAGAAATGTTGAAGAACATTTGCCTTGATGTCAGACCATGTACAAGCTATGACACCTTAGGACACTGCTTTATATCTCTAAGCCTTGTTTTCCTTTTCTGAAAAACAAAAGAAAATTATATTTTTCATGTAGGCTGACAGAGTCAGCCGGTAAAGAAGCAACAAGCCCTGATAGATTCAGATAGTTTATTACTTACATAGACAGCAAAAGCAAATCAGTAATGGTGTTGGCTTGCCTTGTCCCTTTCAGGACGACCCTGAATCTAGAGCGCCAAATGACCTGCAGCACACATGGTAGGATACCTTGTTGACAAGGATTCAGTTCCACACTGCAGCTAAGCAGTTATATAGCCTACAGCTGTACTCTGAGAGAGTAGATGGAATGCCCCGAGAATGAGGGATGCTGATGAGAAAATTTCCCCATAGCAGTGTTTCTCAAGATGAGAAGTCAACTGAGAAATGGTCTTTTAGCAGTTGTGCACAAGGCCGCCTATTTTCCCCTGTTCTGATAATATCATAGGGTGCTCCACCAAGGCTTAGTTCTTGTGTGGTTTAGCCTTGCCTTGTGGGCTACATGGATTTTAAGATTGTCGGGGTGCTGGCATAGAGCAGTTCTCCCAAAGTACCTAGCTCCTAGAATGATTTTGAATATTCAGTGAGATAATGCATGTAAACCATTTTGCACATAATTAGGAACCCAGTGATTATTACTGTGTTTCTTAATGAGGACTTATTAGATGCTTAATATTTTAGGTCCATATACAGCGTATTGCTTTCTGAGTCTGCCATATACATACAAGGTATTATCTGTTATCTTTATTATTTTGGGGGTTATATGTCTTTTAATGATGACGTGATGATGATTATGGAAGTAAAAATTGTCCTAACATTAAATAACAAGAACTTATAGAAGTATGGCAGAAAATTAAGATATATCAGTTTCACTTTGTATATTTGCTCTCTATCAGCCACTCATAATTGTTCATTGTATTGCTGGGTAAAGAGATCATCTGGGGAAAATTTCAGTGGAGAAGAATTAAAATATGACAGTATATGCATGAACTTTAAAGTAAATATCGTTAATAAGTTCAAGAAAGAGACAGGGCTTCCCTGGTGGCGCAGTGGTTGAGAGTCCGCCTGCCGATGCAGGGAACACGGGTTCGTGCCCCGGTCCGGGAGAATCCCACGTGCCGCGGAGCAGCTGGGCCCATGAGCCATGGCCGCTGAGCCTGCGCGTCCGGAGCCTGTGCTCCGCAACGGGAAAAGGCCACAGCGGTGAGAGGCCCGCATACC
>NW_006785037.1:1430632-1454410 GCF_000442215.2 Lipotes vexillifer
AAAAAAAAAAAAAAAAAAAGAAAGAGACAGAAAAAGTGGAAGATTTCAAAAGACCTCAATCCATTAAAAAAAGAACGAAATGAAATTCTGGAGCTGAAAACTATAACACAAACTAGAAATTAGAGGATGGAAAAAGATACACCATTTAAGTGCTAATCAAAGGAAAGATAGAGTGGCTATTTTAATATCAGAAAATGTAGAGCTTAAGACAAGAGGTATTGATAGAAATAAAGAGTCATTCTATAATGATAAGTGTTAACTCAAAGAGTGAACAGTAGATAATTCTCAGAGATATGTTGAATGAAAGAAGGCAGACGTAAGTATGTACTGTGTGATTCTGTTTAAATGAAGTCGAAGAACAGACAAAAGTGAGAATATTGGCTACCCCTGTTGGGGGTTTGATATTACCTGAGAAGGGATATAGGAGACCCTTCTAGGGTGCTTGAAATGTGTGGTGGTTACATACATAAAAATTTGTTGAACTCTATGTTTAAGATTTTGTGCTTTGCTGTATATTATATCTCAGTAATCCAAAATAAAGTCCCTTAGTAAAGTAATTGCTCAATATGTGATGGTTTAAAAATTATTAATGAGTCAAAAAGGAAGAACTGTATCTTCAACTTATTTTTAGGCACAGTGTTTCTCAATAATGATACTATTGGCTTTTTGGACTAG
The DNA here is from genome assembly GCF_000442215.2 of Lipotes vexillifer. Classification (NCBI taxonomy): domain Eukaryota; kingdom Metazoa; phylum Chordata; class Mammalia; order Artiodactyla; family Lipotidae; genus Lipotes; species Lipotes vexillifer. The sequence goes on from NW_006785037.1 coordinate 1,431,308, forward strand.
GGAAGTATGTAGTTTTACCATCTTTAGCCAATGCCTGCTAAATGCCAGTACTGTTCCCCTATTATTATGATAATGAAAGACACATAAAACAATTGAACTGTTCTTTCCACACCTCTGGATGGAGGGTCATACTGTTCCTCATTGAGAGCTACAGGTATGGGAATAAGTTCAAGGGCTGGAAGGGGTGGCTTGCTAATTGGGTTCATACGCTAGACATGTTGAAATTTATCTGCATTTACTTGGAAGCTTAGAAAGATTCTGTAACGCTGAAAATACGAAGCCTACCTCGAGATTCTTAGGACTTTATGAGCCTTTAGCATGTTTAATATTAGTAGATATGATGTGGATCGGAAATTTTTCTGTTCTGCAAACTTTGCTTATTGTGAGTATTTTTCACATTGTCTTGAGTAGTGCACTTAGTCGTTTAGTCATCTAAATGTGTATAAAGGGAAAGAAGGTAAAGGCTCTGAAATATCTAGGATTTTTTTTTGTGTGTGAATTATTGAGCTTAAGAAAATACCTTCAATGTACTGAGGCACGTTGTGACAATATTCTAGTTGACTGAAAAAATAAAAAGCTTTAGTTAAAAGGGCATTGATAATTTCACAGTAAATAGGTATTCTTTGAAATCTGGGATATACCTATAAATAGGTAGAAGGTGTTTCTATTTGGTTACGGTAAGAGAGTCCCATAGAAAGGCATCATTTCTAGGATGATTTGATATCACTGCATAATGTGTCACTCTGAAGCTTGTATAGAGGGCATTGCACATCAGTCACTTTCTCCTGAAATATAAAGTGAACACTGTTATTTTCTAGAACTCAAGTAATTTCATGAATACTACAAACTTCCAGTCTCTTCGGCCTTTGCCATCCATTCAGATACTGGTGGATAAAATTAATCTGGAACATTCTGTGCCGATGTATGCTGAACATTTGGTGCATGTGGTCAGCAGCCTTACTCAGCCTTCTGATAATCTGCTTCATTACTGTTATGCACATTGCTACCTTAAGGTATGAAAAGTGAATTTTCTTGTGTATTAGTATTTGGTTGGCTTCGGGAGAATTAAATAAATCTTTTTTTTCTTGGAGTTGTAATTTTACAGAATTAGTACCCCGTAAGATGAGATTTAAATAAGATATGATAGGTATATTCATTATTCAGCATAATTAATATAAAAATAAAAGTGTACCTATTTTAAAGATTTCTTCTATTATTTGGTGTTAATAGTTTGATATCTGTAAGATAATAGTCATTATAATTTTTGAAGATTGCATATATGATTGATTATAAGCAATGTAAAAGAGCACTAAGGATGTTTTAAAAGATTCATGATTTCTTTGAGGGGAATATTTGTGAGAGACAATGTTTTATAAAGCAAGTTTAATACATTTTTTTTAGTCATTTTCCTCTTATTGAATTCATGTTAATTTCTTAATGCCAAGGAAAACTTTATTACTTTAAATCAAGTTATGTAAAGTTAATTATTAGAGACTTTGCTCAGTTCTTCCATCTCTTTCTTTTTAAATAAATATGTGATACATCCCACTGTAGGTACTTACAAATAGATAAACTCAGATGTTGAGTAATAAGTGTTTTTGCTAAGCAAATACACATGTATAATCTAAGTAGAGATAGCATGTACCTAATTAAATTCTGTTTTATGGACTAAAGGAAGCTGTGTCAAGTTGAAATCAAGAATAAGTACTAAAGTGAGAGAGTGGCATGGACATATATACACTACCAAACGTAAAATAGCTAGCTAGTGGGAAGCAGCCACATAGCACAGGGAGATCAGCTTGGTGCTTTGTGACCACCTAGAGGGGTGGGATAGGGAGGGTGGGAGGGAGGGAGACGAAGAGGGAAGAGATATGGGGACATATGTATATGTATAACTGATTCACTTTGTTATAAAGCAGAAAGTGGCACACCATTGTAAAGCAATTATACTCTAATAAAGATAAAAAAGAATAAGTACTAAAAATGCACTAAATTTTATGTAAAGTACTGAAAATTAGAGAATTCCAAAAATAGACTCCTGACTTTATTGTTTCATGCTTTATAGTTTGATGTTTTGAAGTTCTTAAATATTTGTGTCTTTTTTTTTTTTTATGCGGTACGTGGGCCTCTTACTGTCGCGGCCTCTCCCGCTGCGGAGCACAGGCTCGGGACGCACAGGCTCAGCGGCTATGGCCCACGGTCCCAGCCGTTCCGTGGCATGCGGGATCCTCCCAGACCGGGACACGAACCCATGTCCCCAGCATCGGCAGGTGGACTCCCAACCACTGTGCCACCAGGAAAGCCCAATATTTGTGTCTTTGTAGAGTAAAAAGAAAGCAATTTAAAGATATTAGTTTTAGATCACCTCCAGGCATATTTAAATTTAAGGTGTTAAAATTTGATTGTTTTCAAACCATGTAGAGTGGAAAAACTCATCTTTTTCTAGATGTCCATGCAAAGCCCATTTTTAAGATGATGGAGAAGGAAATTCTACTTCCTTGATGGAGGAGTTGACAGTATTATGTTACAAAGGGGTGTGGACACAGGAAAGTATGATTCTTTGGAGATCATTATTATAATGATCTGTAACAAGTGTTTTATGTCATGCGGAGAGTAGCAGAAGGTATTTTTGAAAGTTAGATACATACTTGTGCTTTTTTATTCACTCCCACAATTAATACACCAAGGTGTGTGATTTTTTTTTAATATTGGCACAACTTGAATATCAGATTATATTGTTAAGAATATTTGCCTTGTTTTATCAAAGCAAGTATAATTTTAGGCAGTTCTTTCCAAGGTACTCTACTTACGTGGGATTCATTCATTTGGTAAATACTGAGTTCTTTCCATACTGCAGACACTCAACTAAAGATGAAACAGGCATGCCCTATCCTCAAGGAAAATGGTCACCAAAGCTATTGGTCACCAATATGGTTGTCATTCATACTGACATAAAAGTTACTGGAATAGTTGTTTACCACTGCTATTTGTTAATATGTTAAATGCTCACTTGAATTTCCAGGGAAATGTAAGAGTTACAGTGTAGTCTAGATAAAGTTTTGGTAAGTTTGACTACAGCTATAATGGATAAGTTAAATGTCCCAGGAAGTCAGGTGTTGGGCATAGTATAATATATGTAGAAAAACTTTTCATTAGTATTAAGAATATTGAATACTCTCGGGACTTCCCTGGTGGCGCAGTGGTTGAGAGTCTGCCTGCCGATGCAGGGGACACGGGTTTGTGCCCCGGTCCGGGAAGATCCCACATGCCGTGGAGCAGCTGGGCCTGTGAGCCATGGCCGCTGAGCCTGTGCGTCCGGAACCTGTGCTCCGCAACGGGAGAGGCCACAACAGTGAGAGTCCTGCGTACAGTAAAAAAAAAAAAAATATTGAATACTCTAAAAAATAAAGTCTTTAGTCTTGACCATTTGATTGCATTAAAAAAAATTTCATTGCATTTCTGGTGCTTTTTCAGTGGCCTAGTACATTTTAAAAAAACTTTTAGGACTTGGTAGAGAGTTTTAGTTTTGTGACTGTTTGGAACTGACGAAAAATACCGACTTGTTTTAAAGTTTATAGCAGTTCATGTTACTTGGGATGATTACTATAACCTTTGAGGAAGTTTTCAAAGTTTAATTTTCATTATTACAGTGTTGAAATATTACAGTGGAGGATTTAAATGTCTATTTCATGTGTCTTTGGCATTTTAGACTCAAGTAATTTTCAATTAAATACTCAAATAAATGCTTAAGTTTTAATTTTGTGTACGTAAATGTGACTGTATTGACTCTTTGACAAAATAGTATATAGTTCCCACTTCATGTAATGAAGTTTATTAATTGAGAGTTGGCATGGAAGAAAACATGCAGGTGAAACTTTCATATGTCTTACCAAGTCCTCTGTATTTAAATGCTAAACCCATTTTTGAATAAGTGTGGCATCAAGTAGCTAAGACATTGAAAGGCACCTAAAGTTTGAAACATATATAAAAAATAAGTTAGTGAAAGCATTATGTAAACTATAGGAAAATGTATAAATTTAAGGCCTTTTACTCATAAGGATCAGCTATGGCAGATGCTTCAGAGAGATCAGGAAGGTTATAGTAGAATCAAAACCCTTTGAATTTTTGGATTTGGGAGTTTTTGACCTCCAGTAAATAGTTTTCCCTGGGGGTTTCAAGGAATTGTGCTTTCACACATGGCTGGTGGATATATAATTGGTATCATTTTGGAGAGTGCTTTCGCAGAATCTAATAAATTTGAAAACACATCTGCCTTACACCCATCCATTCCAATTTTCAATATATATACTATAGCAGGGGCCAGCAGACTTTTCTCTGAAGGTTCAGATAGTAAGTGTTTTAGGCTTTGTGGGCCAAGAGGCAAAATTTAGGATATTGTGTAGGTACCTAAATAATAGAACAAATTTCCATGAATCTTGAGTTGACAAAATTCAAAATGTAAGATAGGACTCTTGTTTTGTAATACAGTTTTACTAATGAGAAGAAGGAATTCTTTTTCTTGGGATAACATTTCACCTAATTGGGGTTTCAACTTAGCATTCCCTGTCATCAGTTCACTTATAAATGTACATGTGTAAAAATTATTCTTAGCTTGTAGGTAGTACAAAAACAGACAGTGGTTAGAATTTGACCTGTATACTGTAGTTTGTTGACCCTTGTCCCAGAGAAATTTTTGCATATACAGATATGTACAGCTAGAGGTCTATAAATACCCACATGGATAGCTCTCTGAGGCATAATTTTTGGTGGGAATGTCAGGAAGCATAATGGTATATATAGTATGATGCCATTTATGTAAATTAAGGAAACAAAATAGTGCTAAAGATTGTTCACAGATATAAAAGGGTTTATAAAGGTATAACAAAAGGGCGGGATACGTCCTGAACTCCTGAAAGTAGATTTGGGCGATCTGGGCATCTAGGCTTGGTGGGCGGGCCAATGAGACTAGCGTGAGGGTCATGGATCAGGTAAACTTTAGTTATGTTGTGAGGTTTTAAATTTTTAAATAATTTTATTGAAATAACTTACACCATAAATTCACCTTTTTTAAAGAATAGAAATTAGTGATTTTTAGTATTTTCACAGCGTTAAAGCAACCATCACCACTATCTAATTCTAGAACATTTCATCACCCCAAAAAGAAACCATTAGTATTTACTCTCCATTGACTCCTCCTACCCCCTGTAAACACTAATCTCTTTCTGTCTCTATGTATTTGCCTATTCTGGATATTTCATATAAATGGAATCATACAACATATGGTTTTTTGTGGCTGGCTCCTTTCGCTTAGCATAATGTTTTTCAAGGTTCATCTATTCTGTAACATGTATCAGTACTTTATTACCTTTTTATGACTGAATAATGCATTGTTTAGATATATGCTATATTTTGTTTATCCATTTATCTGGTTGGTGGACATTTGTGTTGATTCCAGTTCTTGGTTATTACGAATAATATAGCTATGAACATTTCTGTATAGGTTTTTGTATAAACACAGGTTTCATTTCCCTTGGGTATATACCTAGGTGTGGAGCTGCCTGTTCTGTGGTAACTGTATCTTTAACATTTTTAGGAACTGCTAAACTTTTTTTTCCAAAGGGATTCTTGCATTGTTTTACTGTTCCACTAGTAGTGAATTAGGGTTCTTATTTCTCCACATCCTCACTGACACTTGTTACTACTGTCTTTTTGATTTTAATCATCTTGGTGGTTGTGAAGAGGTATCTCCTTATGGTTTTGATATATGTTTCCCTAGTGACTAATGATGTTGAGCATTTTATTTTCATCTGCTTCTTGGCCATTTGTATATCTTCTTTGGAGAATATCTATCCAAATCTTTTGCCCATTTTAAAATGAAGTTATTTTGTCTTTTTATTGTTGAGTTGTAAGTGTTCCTTGTGGATTCTGAAGGATTTTATTTCATTAAAAGTGTAGGTGACAACATGACATTCATTTAAAAAATTCTGGGTGATGAAAAAAATTACTTATTATTTATTGTTTCCTCACTTAAATTGTTGGTGGAAAAAAATTAGGAGAAAATACTTAATTTCTCTCCATAAGAAAAGAATATATAAGTATCAGTTTCAGTCCAGAGTTTCTTTTTGTTTCAATGGATACATGAATAGAAACTAGATTTAGAGGGTTTAAGGAATGAGTAGGCAATTGAAAAAAAAAGGTGGCATTTTCCAGCCTACTTTTTCAAGATTTTTGCTGATGACAGATGAGAAATGGAATTTTACTGATGGTTGGAGGGGAGAGGTAGTGATGAGAAAGATTGTTTTTTCTTTAAGAGTAAGTGGTGAATCAGCCATATTTTTTTGGAGAGGGGAAGCAGGGAATAGAGGGAGGGAGCAAGGCAGAGTGAAATTGTGAGCTAATAGATGAGCTAAATCAAATGAAACATCATATTGCTGTTCCAGCAATAGGTAATTATGAAGAAGTCCTTTATCCTTTTTAGACTTCATTTTTCCCATATGTAAAATGAGGTGATTTAGTTAAATTGTTTTCTTATTGGATTCTTTAAAAGGTGGCACTGCATATTTAACTTTTCATTTAATGTCATGTGTAAGTCATCTTAGTCAAGTTGGCATTTCCTTCAGCTAAAACTTCTATTAGTAGGTGCACTTACTGCTTCATACATTCTTGATGCCTCAGACTGTTGGTTTGCAGTGTTGTTAATAAGTATTTTTATTCTGTTTCTGAATACATGAACAATCCTGGTGAAAACAGCCTCAATTCATACTGTGCTGGTTTTCCTTTTTCTAGATAAAGTATTTGTAATCTTGGTCATGGGTTGTTGACAAGTTACTCGGTTATATAGGTATTGTAAATCTGTGTGTCTTACTGCTGTGATTTAAAAGAGAGAGTTGAAATTGGTTATTTTGAAATAATTATCTTTGATGGTTATTTTGAAATAATTATTTTTGATTTCACTGTAATTTATACTTGCTTGAATGTTCTCTGGAGTCATCTCTGGACAACATGTACATTTAGTAAAAGCTTAAAAAAATTACAGAATAATATGCAGGACCTTCCCCAAAGTCCTTTGCAGTTCTGCAGACAACCAGCAGGGGATCTCCTCAACACCCAGTTTCCATCTGAGTACATGAATGATAGTGTCTGTGATTATACTGTTGGGACATTTATAGAATATTATAAGGTGGCTTGAGAGAGTTCTTAGTTGAACACAGATAATCTAGTTTGATAAAGTATTACCCTGATTTATACTCTAGAAATATTTGGAGGTTGGGCATCGTTTGAATAATCATGCTTTGTATTAAGCGGTATTAATAATTGCAAATTTCAGAAACTTTAAATATTGGCCCTTTCAGAGGAAATATGAAATGCTGAAATTGTACACTGCCCAGAAGTTCTTTGCATATAGTGTTGCTTAGAGCAAGTTTTAAAAGAATATAAATGTGGAATAACTTAATTTTTAAGGCTGATTAATTAAGTATTAGAAACATGCTTTTTTCTTTTTCTTCTCAGTTCTTTATTTCTTGCATCTTGGTTAATAGGATTTATAGGAATCAATTAGGTATATCACTTTCATTTTTCTTGATAGTAATTAAGTAGGTAGGCCCTTTGAAATGCAGTTTTTCTTTGAAAGTACAAAATTCTAACTAATGTTTATTTTCCAAAATGTTACTTCCTTCACTGAAAACTGACTTTACAGGAAAAGATTTGACATTGTCAGTTTGATGAATGGTAGGAGCAGAATAGCTTTTTGAAACTGTTTGGAAGCAGTTTAATATTACTTTCTAAGAAATTGATCATTAGTTTATGTTCATTAAATGAAAGTATTTTGTATTGGAAATTAGTTACTGAGGTATATTTTAAACATGTTTCACTGTAGAATTTAGCAGCTAATATTAATCCTAGAGATAAGAAAGTTAATGCTTTATAAACCCAAGGAATAAAAAATAATAGTGAAACATAAATGTTGGGGTTAAACGGCTTTTGCATGTTGTTGGAAAACAGTAACTCTTTGTTTTGTATCTCTGTGTGTCAGTGTTTCCTGTTTGAGACATTTACTTTATTGAAAATAATGGAAGAAGAAATATATTCAGTTCTTAGCAACGTTTCATGTAAAATGTGATGTTACATTGATTCTTCCTATTAAGGCAAATGTAGTTTTCAGGAATTGCAGGGAATGCTTATAAAATTTTTGAGTGTGATCTGCTAGTTTTAAGTATAAACTTATAAAGAGTAATTTATGCCATGTACCAAATTTCCTGAGGTGAAAAACCTCAGCCCTACCATTATTTTTACAAAAGAAAGGGAAAAGATGTAACATTATTTAGGATATGTTTGGATATCCTTTTTGTGTGTGCATACCATAAGTTGAAGGCAAAATACTTTCTAAGATTGTTTTTGTTGTAGTTAATGTTCTTTTAGGAATAAAATGATATAACAGTGATTTATTAATATCTGTGATGTGCACAATGTAGTCAGTTTAACAGAGAATATGTGCATTTTAGCAGACAGTAAAATGCTAAATGAGAATTATGTATAGAAATAAAATGTGAAACCTAAAATTGGTCAAAAGAAGAGTCATCTTGCAGGGATATGAAAGAAATATTGTGTATTTAAATTTCTTAATTCTGACTTAGTTAATGTCAGATTTAATAGAAGAAAATGTTGATGTTTGGGAAGTGGAAAAAGACATCAGAACATATTTAGTGTGCAGCTGTTGGTAGAGCAAATTGAAACTGACGTATTTCATCCTGTGCTTACTAAAACTTTGTCTCTGTGAACATTTGGATCTTTTCTTTTTGTTGCAGATATTTGGTTTCCAGGCAGGACTGACCTCTTTGGATTGTAGGGGATCTTACTGCATACCTGTACCGATTATTCCCTCTTTCAGCACTGCTCTTTATGGTAAACTTCTGAAACTGTCCACATGCTGGTAAGTATTGTGTTAAAGTATGGTTTATGGTAATTTTCACTTATTATCTTAGGAGGGGAAAAAACCCAATCGTATCTGTCTTATGCCAGTGTGTTAGTTTTATATAAAACCTTAGAAAAATATGTGAAGTTAATACTTCATGTATCTTTTTTTTACTGAGACGTTAAAAATCTCTTTTAAATATCTGAAATCTATTAGGTTATAGTATTTGTGGTGGTGATAACTGTTGTTGGGGTAATAACTATCAATCCATATCGCAGCTACAGTAAAATATTGCTTTTTCACATTGTATAGGAACTCCAGGGCAAGTACTTTCTTTTTTTTTTTTTCTTTTTTGAGAGGTTACAAAGATTTTTTAATAAGTTGCAAATTAATATCAAGGCCAAAGTATTTTTCAACTAAGTAACAATTTCATGTGTATTCCTAACCACTGAGAAAAGTATATCCATGACATAGATTTAGTATATTTGACATGTCTGTTTGCAGTCACTCTGCATTTGGGCAGAAACTGATTTTAGCCCTTACTTTCATTTAGTATTGGATTCCTTTATTTGGAGGTCATTCTTCCTGAATTAAAAGAGATTTATAGAAAGAGAGTCAATAGTTACTAATCATACCTTTTTCTTTTAGTTGAAAGCAGTGTTTTTAATATTAAAGAAATAATTGTTTAAGTGTATGAAATAATATTTAAATAAATGAAATTAAATTCTAGTGAAATATTTCTGTATTTTAAAATTTGGATCATTTCAATATTTGGGAATACATCTTTGCTTTTTCCTCCTAATTAGTATTAAGCTTATTTTTGTAGGATGTATTTTCATTAGTTATTTATGAAAAGCAACATAACTTTCAAAAAATAGATTTGACTTCTTTATCTAAAGTACTTCATTTGTTAAAAATATAGATCCTTTAATAATATATAACTTTTAAAATGAAATTTGTAAAGTAAATGCTAACATTTTCAAAGAAATTTGCCTGTTGATTCAGAAAATTAAAAAAATATAGAACTTGAAGTTAATTCAGTCTTGGAACCAGTTCTTCTATAAAGTGAAATCACTGTTAAATGACTTTATTCTTAATTTCTCTTGATAAGTTTAATTTTGTCCTTAGTCATCCATAGTCCTCATGGCACTTATGCTGTGTAGAGATTCACTTTTCAACTTTTTATTGTTGTTTACATGTTGCATTTGAGCCAAGTATTATATTCTGATCTATTACAAAATACCATGGGATATGTCCCAGTTGATAAGTCAATATCAACTTTAATAGATATTTGTATCTGCTGATTTATTTATCACTCATGTCCCTAAAAGTTTATTAGATACAATGCAGTTCACCGTGGGAAACACTTAAGTTCTTTTAAAAAATAAAACAGCCAAAATTTCCAAAGTGAATTATAGCCTTTATATGAAAAAAGTTGAATATTTATATAGGTAAGGCTTATGTCAAGGATGTGTAAGGCTTACTCTAAATATTGCCAAATTTGGTTTAAAATATATCTGCTGACATCTAAATGAAAATATTCCAATTAAATACTAAAAGCATGAGATCACAGAATGCTAATATTTATTTGGATGTGATTTTCTTTTTTTGTAGTTAAGACCACTTCTACATTTTTTCAGTGGTATTTTTGCTATGCTTTACAGAAGTATGTTGTTTTGAAATAGTTTCTTTAAATTGTTCCTTAGCAAATACAAAGTAAACTATAATTATTCTTAGCAACTCTAAATTGAAAGTAATCAGTACAAAACTCAATAAATTGAGATGTATCTTAGTTAAGTAAAATGAATAAAATACCAGATAAAATACATCATATTAATAGAATTAAATAGAAATCATATGAGAACTGAGAATTCTATTTAACTGTTGCAGTGAGTAAGGATTATGTCAGCTCTGTCCCCATTCATGGTCTCTCCCTTCCTCAAATTATACAAGCTGTTTCATTTGGACTTTTAAAATTCACATTTCAGAGTTTCTTAAAGGACATTTATGAAGCTGTGTTTATATTTCATGCAGTAATGAGAAGAGTATATTTACTACAGGCCACAGCATTTGAAACAAAGGCATTTTATAGCACATTGAAAATTTTTTAGTTGGTATGTTTGAGTTAGTAATGAAAATCTAGATTTTACTTAAATCAGCAAAATAGTGTATAATTTTTGTTTTAAAATATTTCTAAATTGAGATATTAATTATATATGAAGCTGCAAACAAATAATATTTAATTTAATCAGGTTTGGTAATTTTTAAAATGTGTGGCTTAAGTAACATTTAAAAAAAGTTATTTCTCTCCCATTTAAATGTTCATGTTAATGTATTTTAACCTGAATGAGCAAGCTATTACAAAACTCCAGTTTCTTAGATTTTATTTTTTTCTAAATATTTTGGTTACATTGTATCTTTCATTCTATATTACATAGTTTTCAAACATACAAAAATAAACTTTTCAAAAAAATTTTTTTCATTTTTTTTATATCAGGTTAACTTTAGCTCTTTTAGTTCCTTCGAACAGGACTGAAATGTGTAGGGTGTGGTGAGAAAAGCAGTGACAAATAATAATTAATGACATAAATCTTGAGCAATTAATTTAAATTTTAACTTGACTCTTTTTTCGATATGAGATGTTTAAAAAAGGGCAGTAAATGGTTGGTTAAAGGGCAATAAAGTATCATAGCATTGTTTTTGCTAGCAGAATTAAGCATTGGTCTACTGTCCAGTTATTTTATAAATTTCTACAGTGATAATGCTTTTAGGCTTTTAGATATATTCTTGGCCTTAACATTTTTTTCAAAACAGAGAAATGATAAACATTTCAACTCTTTCAAAATTTCTGATTTAAATATTAATATCTTATAGAAAAGTACATATATTATGGTGTTTCATAACTGAACTGCTTGGTAACCAGCTGCAAGATTATCAGCATCCCAAAAGCCTCTCTCTTTCATCCTCCTCTAGTGTTAACCATTATCCTGGTATCTAATAGCATATATTCTTGAATTTAATATAAATGGAATCATACAACATATATTCCTTTTTGACTGGTTCTGTCACTTAAAATAATTTGTGAGATTCATCTATACTGTGTAATGTAGTTTTTAGATAGTTTGCCTTTGTCAGTATACAATGTTATATTGCATGAACATTGACGATTTACACATTCTTGATCTGCAGTTTTAATTTAAAAATAGGTGCCTGAAGTTTGTGTCAATTTCTTTTTTTATTCCTTTGCTTTTTCTTTCCCTTAAGATGCTTCAGTTGTATTAGGGGACATTAGATGTCATTAAATATTTTTCATTTTTCTGTGTCTTGATGGGCATTGTGCTAAGTGTTGGGATTGGGGAAAGAATAAAGTAGAATGCAGTGAGGGTACAAGATATCCCCTCACCACGAAGACTTACAGTCTAGTAGGGGAGGACACAGACACATATGAAAACAGTTGTCATTAAATTGCAAAATTGCAAAATTAAGCGGAATGTCTTTCTTGTTAGTTTAAAAAAATTAGAGAATTTCTCTAGGACCTCAGGAATGGCTTCAGAGAAGTGGCATTGGAATTGGGCTTTAATGGCTGAATCAGTTAGATACCCAGGTATTCAGAGGCTGGTTAGGGTGTAGAGGCTTCTAGGTGACAATATTGTCTGGACACAGTCAGGGTTAGTCCATTTAGATCTGTGAAGGGATACAGTAGGGGAGGAATTTGGAAGACTACCTTGGGCCTGGACTTGTACACAAATAAGGATATCTACACTTTTTAATATGAACACTTAAAAATAGTTAAACCAGTTAATCAGATATTCATTAGCGCATTACTTTCTGATCAGGCTGTTAAACTACAACCATAATATAGTTTCTCCTATAATTGAGGGTTCAAAAATGTGATCTTACTTATAAATAAATTTTGGAAGTTCAGAGAAAAATTAGTTTGGCTTAGAAAGTCATGGAGAAAATGGAGAAGGTAACTTTCAAGCAGGTTATTAAAGAATGGGTAGGATTTGAAAGAGAATACTGTACTTTTCTATACAGTGTTAGGCACTTAGTTTAACAAAGTTTTCGTAACAACCCTGTGAGGTTAGGTGATATTCCCTCTTATAACACTAAAAAAACTCAGAGAGGTTACATAACTTGTCCAAAGTCACATAGTGGCTGGACAAGGATTCTCATGGAGGGTTATTTGATTCGAAAGTTCTTCCTTACCCGAAAGGAGTGAAGATATAAATTATCTTTTGTTAATCATCTTTGAAAAGCTCAATATACTTTCGTGCCTTATAGTAAATATGAATTTCCATGTGTAGAGAGGCTAGTTAGGATAGTACAGCTAGTAAGTCTGAATTCTCCTAGTAGCAATTAATAGTATATAGATACTACTGTGCTGCTAATCTTGTAGAATTGAAGTTTATTAGAGTTAGGTGGAATCTTAGGTATTATCTCAATTTCTGAGTTTTTATGACATAGCTTTGATTTATGGTCATCTATCCAAGGCTTGAACATTTTATTCAAAGGGAGTTAGCTACTTTCTGAGGCAGCCAGATTCATTGTTGGGCAGCTCTAAAGCTCTTTCTCATATTGAATGAAAATGTTTCATGTTTCTTCTTTTTCATAATTATTGCTTATTTATGTCATGAGCCATTTTCATACTCAAAGGAATGTGGGAAAACACGTATTTCTTTACAAGATTAAGGGATCCATCTAAGTATCCATTCCTTACTTAGCACAGTGCCAGATAGCTTGGTTTTGACTAGTGAAGTTATTGAACAGTTTATTTGTGGGAGGAAGATGCTTCTGTGGAATCTGTGTTTGAGTTCAGTGTTAAATAGGAAATACAGGATTTGGTGCTAGTAGGTTCATGGTATTGATAAGGAGAGGTGATCCTTTTGCCTCCCTGAAATGGAAACTGAAGCAGCCATTTTTCTGCTGTAACACCAGAGTAAATGCTTTTAGCTTTAATGGAAGCTGGGCCCTTCAAGTGTAACAAAAATGCCCATAATATTTATTAGCAAACAGAGAATAAGTAACCCACCCAACAGGACTGAAAATGGTGTTTGCTTAACTGCCCAGTTTGAGGCCTTAGGAACATAGAGTTGGGTGTTTTTAATGTTCCTGGAGATAGATCTTTTTAATTCCCTTGTTTCCAAAGCTGTGTTTATTTTCATCTGTCTGCTTTTGTGATTCACATTCTCTGTAGCAGAATGTCTTAAAACTGGTAAAATTTAACTGAGATGATAATTCTCTTATCTCCACTTGAGTGGCAGCAGCCTGATTTTCAGCTTTGGTTCTTCTGGCATCTGGAATATGATTTCATGGAATGTTTTGAACTGAAAAGAGACACCGACATCATCTATTACAGTCTTCTCATTTCAAAGATGAAAAAACTGAATCCCAGAGAGGTCAAGTTACTTAGTTAAGAGCACACAGTTAATATCAGGGCCTCGATTTGATTTTCATTTTCTTGATTCAGGGCTCCTTCAACTGTATCACACCGCTCTAAAAATTATTATTATTTTAATTTTTATCATGGTAAAATTTACCATTTTAACCATTTTTAAGTGTAAGTTCTGTGGCATTAAGTACATTCACGTTGTTGTGCTGCTGTTACCACTATTCATATTACCACTATCCAGAAATTTTATATTCTGTACCCATTAAAACAATAACTCCCATTACTCCCTTCCTTCAGCTCCTGGTAACTACTATTTTACTTTCTGTCCCTATGAATTTGACTATTTTAGATGCCACGTGTAAATGGAATCATTGAATATTTGTTCTTTTGTGTTTGGCATATTTCATTTAGTGTAAAGGTTCAAGATTCATCCATGCTATAGAATATATCAAAGTGTCTTCCCCTCCCCCTTCCCCCCTTTCCTTCCTTTCCTTCCTTTTTAAGTTTGAATAATATTTCATTGTATGTAAATACCACAATTTGTTTATTTATACATCAGTGGACATTTGGGTTATTGCTACCTTTTAGCTATTGTGAATAATGCTGCTGTGAACATGCATGTACAAATAATCTGTTCGAGTCCCTTCTTTCAGTTCTTTTGGGTATATACCTAGAAGTAGAATTGCTGAATCATATGATAATTCTATGTTTAAGTTTTTGAGAAATTGCTATTCTGTTTTTCACAGTGACTGTACCATCATTCCCATCAACAGTGCACAAGGGTTCCAGTTTCTCCACTTCCTTACCAACTCTTGTTATTTTCCATTTTTTGATGACAGCCATCCTATTGAATATGGAATTATATCTCATTGTGGTTTTCATTTGCATTTCTCTAATAATTATTGGTTTCTTTTGAAGTATAGTTTGCATACAATAGTATATTAGTTTCAGATGCACAACATAGTGATTCAGCATTTAAATAAATTATGAAATGATCATGGTAAGTCTAGTGACCATGTTACCATACAAAGTTTTTACATTATTATTGATTATATACCTTATACTGTATATATATCCCCATGACTTATTTATTTTATGACTGGAAGCTTGTACCTCTCAATCCCTTTTACCTGTTTCACCCAACCCCCTACTTCCGCCATCTTTTCAAGTGCTTATTGGCCACTTATAATCATTTTTGGAGAAACATATATTTAAGTCCTTTGCCCATATTTAAATTGGATTGTTTTTATTGTTGATTTGAAGGTGTGCCTTATATATTCTGTATATTAATCCCCTATTATATATATGTGATTTTGTAAATTTTTCATCCAATTCTGTGGGACTGCATTGCTTTTCAATGTTAAGTCTGTCTACTTTAACTCCAAAGCCAGAAGCTGAGTTTACGTCCTTTATATCATTTACTTTTTGTTTGAAATGTTAACTTTTAGATTTGACACAGTTTTTCTTAAGAATTGGTATAGCTTAAGCAAGTAAAAAGTGGTAATGTGTTTATTTGGAATAGGTCTGCTTAATTTGGGGAAGAGAAGAAAGAGATGAATTTGTTAGAATTCTTTGGGTTGTTTACAAGTTTATCTTCACAGTATTTTTTGCTCTTACTGTTTGTGAGATGGCTTACTTATAATAGATTGTTTTTCTGCAAAATGATTTTGTGACTTTCTGTGGTATAGGGAGATCTTTTTCTGCTTAATTTTCTTCTCATGTTTTAAAGTTATATATCTGTTAAGCTCTGCAAAAGGTAGATATAGTGCTTGACATATGGAATTTATAAGTCTTTAGGTTATAGACAAGTTCAGTACTGCAAAATAAAAAATTAAAACAAATGAACAAATAAAACAAATGAACAATTAAATCAAATGACCATTCAGCTCATTACTTTCTTTTATTCGGAATAGGTTAGGAGGACATAGAAGGTTTTAGAAATAGTAGGAAGGTTGGGTTCTTAGTACCTATTTTTAACATGAATTTATAAACACCTCATGGTTCCCATTCTGGGTGGACATATATATATGTCATGTTTTGAAATCCATATGCATATTTGCTTCATCACATTTTTTATTAGCAGTAAGACTTATTAATTATGGAAACTTAAAAAAATAGGTAATGCTAAAGGAATCCAAAATTATTTTCGTGAGTATTATTTATTTAAAAAAATACTATCATAGGCCTAGTGCTCATTGCTATTCAATTTGAAATCGAAGAGAATATTGAAATATAGCTCTTTGAAGTATTATCAAATGGTAAATCAGTTCAGCCAAGGCACATACTCTGATTACAAATTATTTCTCTAGTGATAGATATTAACGTTGAGTTTAACAATCTGATGATAGAGAATATGTTTTAACAAATACAAGCAGATATGAACACTTATCTGTGTATGGTCACATAGCTAAACATTTCAGGATAGACTGGGATTCATATGTTAGTCTCTGAAAAATCCAGCATTGTTTGCTTTTTTGCTCTGTCACATCCTCTTGAAATGGACATACATTGCAGATACAGGTTTCTGTTTCAAAGATAGGTGAATCAAGTGAATGAAAGATAGGCGAATCAAATATTTCTTCATCAAAGTAAGATTCAGACTTATCGAAATATGTGAATGGCATCTATTCCAGTCAAATAGCTGTACAGTTCTTAAAAATTTACAGATCTTTTAAAGAAGCTTAGGGAAGTTTGAAAGTGAGACATACAGCAATCTTCATTTGTCTTTGGCTCAATTCATGCATTCATTTTGTGTGTCAACTTTGAATTTCCTTAGAAAATACATTTTTTTGTCCATCTGAAATTTTAGATTGAGCACACAAGAATGTTCTATCTTGTGAGACCCTAAGTGTGGGGTAAGTTCAAATTTTACAGCCTTAAAGGAAACAAAATATGCGTGCTTTATTTTATCTCATTAGCCTATACATTAGAGATGGTTAAACATGATCACAATGAAAATAGCCCATCTGATCAATTTCTCCATTACATCACATGGTAAATTTGATTTGGAAAGTTCATAGTGCAAACTGTTCTCATTACGGTTTTCTTTTTTGATTTGGATAACTTGCTGAATTTTTTTTCTTTTTTATTGTAATAGCTCCCTTTGTAGCAAATGGTTAGGTCTTACTTACATTGTGTACTAAGGTGCTATATTTTTATATGAACTGTAATCTCAGGTCAGACATACAACAGTGGACTCATGCTGGATGCTCTGTACTTAATGTAACTTAATCTTCCATCTTGTGGGATTCTGTGTTGTGTGACTTGCCCTATTTTGTTAATGTAGCCATCTTTTCATTATAAATCAAGCATTTTTTGCATATTTCTTAGAATCTTTTTTTGTTTTGCTCATACTGTTTTTGTCTTCTGCTGCCTTTTTAAAAATGCTTAATTCTTTTTTTGTGTCTTCATCGTGTTGATTAAAGCAGGGAAGGCTGACCAGAATAGACAGGATGCATATTTTCTTCAATTTTTGAACAATGTTCCCCAATCCGTTACAGTTTTTTTTTTTTAAACTCCAGGGAAGTTTTCCACTATGTTTGTCTGCCTTTTTGCATACTTGAGCTTGTTCTTTATTATTCATTCAGGTCTATTCCACAGATAGGTGATGAATGCCCACTGCGTGCCTTACACTCTGCAGGGCCTGGCTAGAGATGCACAAACAAATAAACAAAATAGGCAAGATACCTGCCCTCATGTCAGCAGAGAATACACAATAAATTAAAGGAATTTTAAGGAGAGAAAAACTGCTTTAAGAAGCAGTGTATATTGTCTTTTAAAATCTAATTATAAAATTGTCCTTTTTGCTGTTTTGGGCCTTGGAAGGAGATGCTTACATAGTTTTTAACTGCGTAATGTTTTAACATTGTTCAATATTTTTATGTTTAATTTTTATTAATGATTTATGTTTGAAGTGAAAACCATCTAATTAGTATTAAAGCAAACAGTGATTGGAACTGAAATATAGGTTCCTACAGATAAGTGAAAACTAATTGAATTAATAAATTAAACATATTGTTTTTTTATTTTCCAGCTTTATATAAGCTTTTCTAAAAATTTGATTTCTCAGCAGTTATTTTAACATGTACACAGTCTCCAGTATTTATGGAGGTTAACTTATATTAAGGCCTTTAAGACCTATTTATAAAATGCACATATTTTTTAATTGTATCCTTGCTTTATACTCTTAACATCCACTTTTCTACATCATAATGTTTAGTGTGAATACACCTCAAAAATCCATAAAGTCCTTCTAATTAAAAGCTTTATTTATTGTATTAAGATAAATATGTTCATGTGAAGATATATTCTTTGACTACAAATTACTGAGATTAATTTTTCTGGCAGGACTTTCAGAATATCATTACTTCATCATCACAGCTCATGCTGATAGTTACTTTCTATATTCATTGAGAAATACTTGTATTTCTATTTCGCATATAATTTATATTTGAAAAACTCATGAACAGAGTTATTTTTCAACTTATGTGTCTATGTGAGAAATTTGTGAGAATTTTAATAATATAGATTTAATATTAATAATAATAGCATATGTGTGCCAGAAGCAGTGCTAAGTCTTATAGGCATTATCTCTTTAATCTTCATAGTAACGTTATGAGAGACATACTATTACATACATTTTATGCATATCTTTGTCTTAGCTTCTGAATACTAATACATCTATAAATAGTTAAGCTAGAATTTAATTTTAGGTTTATTTGAATTCAGACCCAAGATTAGCAGTTCCTTCCACCATTGATGAGAGAGTGTATTGCAAGTTGGCATTAAGATCGCATCCTTAGACATCATTTTATAGGAATAGCTTTGCTAACTTGTATTTATGTTATAGTTTTATTGAGGCATACTTTATATAATATAAAATTCACCCTTTTCACGTGTACAGTTCAGTGATTTCTAGTGACTTTACCAAGTGGTGCAACTGTTAACATAAATCAGTTTTAGAACATTTTCATCCCTCCAATAAGATCCCTCTTAACCCATTTACATTTAATCCCCATCTCCAGCCTTAGGTCATCACTAATCTACTTTCTTTCTCCATATATTTATCTTTTCTGTCATATAAATAGAATCAAACAAAATGTGGTATCCTGTTTCTGGCTTTTTTCACTTACCATGATGTTTTTGAAGATCATTCTTGACACAGCATTGTCAGCAACTAACTTGTCTTTTATTCTACATCTCTATGTTGCTTTCTTTACCTGGGTAAAATGTATTGAGGCGGGCTTCCCTGGTGGCGCAGTGCTTGAGAGTCCGCCTGCCGATGCAGGAGACGCGGGGTCGTGCCCCGTTTCGGGAAGATCCCACATGCCGCGGAGCGGCTGGGCCCGTGAGCCATGGCCACTGAGCCTGCGCGTCCGGAGCCTGTGCTCCGCAAATGGGAGAGGCCACAACAGTGAGAGGCCCGCATAACGCAGGAAAAAAAAAAAAAAAAAATGTATTGAGGCTTACAAATAACTGTCCTTACTGTTACCCAGAGATATTTAAATTCCAGTGTTGGATGAGGGGTTTTAAAACCTTGTTACAGTTGCTGCTGTTAACTGTGGTGTTCTAAGAATATCCTTTTGTGTCATTAGCCCCCTCTTCAATCTCAAGTAGACATAAACTTTTGCCATAAGTTTTGAGAAATTATAGAGGTGGGGTTGGTGTTTGGACTCCTTCTTGCTCTGTGATTATTGGTGTTAAAACTCATAAATATAGAATTTAATCTGTATCAGACTTGTCTGTCTTTCTCAGGGAGATGTATAGCTGGTAGTAGGTCCCTTTTTTTCTTTTTTTTTAATCTTTGGTAAGTTAACTCACTTTGAAAATGCCTAGTCTTGTCATTATAGCACTTTATGATTTTTGCATCTTGACTATTTTTATTTTTCACATCTGCATTTATGCCCCAGGACCTAGCATATAGTTGATTTTCAATAAATGTTAATTAAAATGAACCAAACTAGAATTTAATTAATTTAATAAATATTTTAAAATCTGTTAACTCTATCTTTTGAAGAGGACAGCAAAAAAGAACAGGTGTAGTCAATCATATTAATGTTTAAGGAAGAAAAGGTAGGCAAACTACCCAAACTCAGTTTACTTTTTTTGTTCATCTTTACTTTTTTTTAAATAAGCGAAGCTCTAATATTCTAAAGCAACTGTTCTCATAGATTCTAGCATCTAAAGAGAAATATAAGTTAAATGAACCATTCTTGAATATCTTACATTTTTATTCTCTCTGATAAATGCAAACATTCAGATATATGAGTGCTCTTGGAGTTTGTATTTCTAGATGTTAGTTTCTTTTTAGTTTCACTATGTTTTTTCTTTTAACTATTTTTTTGGAGGAATAATATTTGAAGGTGAATACTTAATTTTTAGTACTTAATTTATTTCTCAAAGTATTCTTATTTTATTCTCATAAACTCCCTGTGAGTAGTTTTAAAAATTACAAAAATACTTAGGGGTCTGGTTACACCTGAAAATACTATATAACTGTAGCAAGCTTTCATAGTACTTTGGAGCTGTGTAGAATGTGGTTTATAAAGTTCTCTTTAATGGTTTATAATATTAATTATACCAGTGTTTTCAGTAACATTATTTTCATTTTAAAATTAGACTATAATTTAAATACAACAAAATTCAACAATTTTATGTGACAACAATTCAGTGATTTTTGACAGATGTATGTAGTCATGTAGCCACCATCAAAATCAAGATATGGAACATTTCTGTCACCCCCAAAATTTCTCTCTTGCATTCAGTTCCTTTTCCTCCCCCTGGAGTTTGTCAGCTTTTAGTGAGGGCAGTTGGCTCATGGTAAAAGTAATGGCCTATCTCGATTCCCTTGTTGTAGGCTGACCAGGGCATGACTGGCTGGCAGCTTGTTAGCTAGTTGCCCTGCGGGTGCATCTTTTGCCCTGCATTCCGGCAGGAATGTTTGAAGCCGAAGAAGCCTGTGTGTGCGGTGCATTGCAGCACTCTGGCACCTGGCATCTGAGCTGTGGAACTCAAGCAGCCAATGGAGAGCACGGAGATTTCTTGCCACGGCTGCCATACAAATTCCTTAAAAACAAAACAAACAAAAAAACCCTTGGAGAGCTTGACATGTGTCCCTTGAAGTTGGGTGGCCACAAAGCTATGTATGTCTCATATGTAAACAACTTCTAAAAGTCAAAGTCTGACTGGAGCTGCTCGTGTAAAAAGAGAAACACGAAGTCTGCAGAAGTCTGCAGTAGGAACGAGTCACTCATCTACCATGGGTGACCAGAGGTGCTTGTTTTTCAAGAGTCAGTCATGGCCCCAGCAGAACTGAGCTAGAGCTGAGTCCTCCTAAAAGGAGCCCCACATGCGAGGCCTAAATGGATGGTGGACGTCAACTCAGTAGAGCGTCTTTTTGCAGTAGAAGCCAGGAACTGAGGGAGGAGTCGCCTATGAGGAGAGAGTCGACTGTGGGAGGTCACAGGTTTTAAAAAAATATTTCAACCAAGAGCAGCTTCAACAGAGAGTTTCTGATGGCAGTACCAGAAGGTTCTTCTACGCTTTCCTTTAAAATGGTAAATGACTTGATGAGCAACATTTTTAATGCAGAAAAGCGACACCTGCCAACAAGCTGTGAACAAACCAGCGCTAAACATGCAAGGTTATGCAGACGCCAAGAACTAAACTATGAATTCCTAGCTTTAAAAATTCGAACTAAGGTTTCTGAGTGGAGAGCCTGTCGTTTTTCTGTGAGACTCATCTAGGTCTTATTTTCTGTGTGAGTAGAGGGCACTGGTGGTCTTCTAATGTCTAGGTCAGTGCAAGGCTAAATACCAAGACTTTATGAATAATTAAGGGCTTCCTATCAAAATGTTTGTTCAGCTTAAGGACAAAGGGTTTCTGTTTTCTGGTCTTAAGGAAGAATGCAAGGGTTTGATTGGCATAGAAAGGAATGTGGGGACAGTGCCGAGAGGGAGCCAGGGGGAAGGGCCCTCACCTCCACGGTCAAGTGCCAGCACTTGATCTGGGCCAGTGCCCAGGAGCCCCAAATCTGCCTCTAGTCTGGGGAGTTTGTTAGGACGTAGGATTGGGCCTTTAAGACAATCTTGTGTGTACCTTGTCTGCTAACAGCCTGACGATTGTTTACTAATACTCTTGCCTAAGTTATTTCACAAGGATTGCTCCCTGCTACACAGTGTTGAAATTACATTCAGAGATTAAACAAACAAAAAAAAAAGACATGAAGAACATAGCTATAAGTAAATAGCACTCATCTTTGTACTAGTTAGGTTTTTCCCTTTGATTCTTTTAGCAAGGGCACAAAGAGCATGCAACATATGTTAACAACTGGAAAGTGTTGGTCCAATGAGAACAGGCTTCCTTCGATCTTGCTTTTGGAAAATTTGGTATTTTCAGCATACAATTTTATGATCAGTTGGGTATAAAGTTGTATAGGTAATTATGATCCATCTATTTCCCTTGTTAAAAGTTTTAAACTTAGTAAAATTGTTTAGTGGTAGCCAAATGAACATTTATAGTTCCTTCTTAGATTATTGCCTTTAAATTTGATCTTTCGGCACTGTAGAATATTACTATAAGACTTACACCTCTTTCTATGAGAAGAATAATATTAATACTAGCCTTTCCTCAGTATTTGGTTTTACCTGTGTACAACACTGGGAGACATTTTGTACTGTCTTGATGTCAGTATATAATATGACAACATCTTATATTAGTGACAGTATCTTTTTTTTTTTTTTTTTTTTTTGCGGTACGCGGGCCTCTCACTGTTGTGGCCTTTCCCGTTGCGGGGCGCAGG